>NC_090760.1:69416380-69421380 GCF_036898095.1 Palaemon carinicauda | reverse complement strand
TATGGAACATCCTTAAATATTGTGGGAACTGACTGTTCCTATTAATATACCTGGGAATCTATAAATACTTAGTTTGCATTATTCTAGCAGCTGCTCTCTCTCTCTCTCTCTCTCTCTCTCTCTCTCTCTCTCTCTCTCTCTCTCTCTCTCTCTCTCTCTCTCTCTCTCTCTCTATATATATATATATATACATATATATATATATATAATATATATATATACTGTATATATACATATTATATGTATATATATATATATATATATATATATATATATACATATATGTATATATATGTGTGTATATATATTATCTGTATCCAATATTTATATTATTTGGATGTTCCCAAGGATCACACAAGACCGTTAACTACTTTGCAAGTTGGTGTAGGAATTGTATTTCTTTGGGGTGAAGATCCCATGTTCCAAAGATGTTCAATGACCACCTAAACACAATGTTAGAACGATATATGCCCGTTTTCATTGCGAGTTGGAATCATTGATATTAAATGTTATCAATAGGGGTATTGCCATCATCATCATCACTTCATAAATGTTAATAAGCAAACCTCGTCAAGCCATACATTAAGCTCACCCAATAGCCACCTCTCCACCATCATCTTTAACCCCCACCTGGTTATATCCCTCTACCCCCCATCCCCAATGTTTGAGGTTAAAGGTCTCACAGTTATGATAAGATCCTTCTGGTGGAAGTTTTTTAGTAAATGAAAAACAAAATACTAAGATGACAAAATTTCATACAGTTTGCTTTCCAGGTGTTTAAAATTATATCAAAACTATAGATAACGATGTAAATATGCGAAAGACTGATTGAACAAATATCGAGAGTAATGGATTTCTTGAAGAGCTTACCGGGGGAACACTTTTAAGGTGTTGGACATCAGGACATGAAACGACAAATAAAATCGTAATAATACGAATACTCAATGTTAAGGAAATATTTCCTTTTGCCTTGGGAAGAGTGAAGCCAGCTAGACTCGGACCTTTGAGCATTGAGCAATTGTCACCAGGGAAGGGGGTTCGCTTGGAAGTGAGCGACTTGCCCAGATAATTTGATTGATTGACTGATTGATTAGGAGTTTTTTGTCATCCTGACATCTAAGGTTATTGACGCTGAACCAGATAATTTGAGTAAACAATGTGTTGATAGGCCACAGTGTGTAATTTTGTGTGTAGAGAGAGAGAGAGAGAGAGAGAGAGAGAGAGAGAGAGAGAGAGAGAGAGAGAGAGAGAGAGAGAGAGAGAGAGAGAGGGGGATTGCTTAAGAAAATGCAAACGAGGGATATTTCCGTGTTATGAATATTAATATGAATAGTCAGTTCCAATATTATTTAAGAAAATTTTATATAGAAATAGGATAGGAAAATTCAAATAAAAAGTTATGATAAAATCTTTTGATGAATTAGTTTCGAAATAATATTATATTACATTTCTTAAAAGAATAAAAAAAGTTATCTCTCTTCATCGCATTTCTTTGAGTGATATCAGTAATTTCCCTTCTCATCACATTCGAACCATCCTAACGATGTCTCGGTTGTTTAACCTCGGCCACCTTTCAGGACAAGAAGGACATGGCCAGGCGACACCGGTTTTTGTTGCTGGGTGTACCATGGTCTTCCACTATCTTGGGTTAGAGTTCTCTTGCTTGAGGGTACACTCGGGCATACTATTCTATCTAATTTCTCTCCTCTTGATTTGTTTAAGTTTTTGTAGTTTATATAGGATATACTTATTTTAATGTTATTCTTAAAATATTTTTTTCCTTCTTTCCTTTCCTCACTGGGCTAATTTCCCTGTTGGAGCCCCTAGGCTTATAGCATTCTGCTTTTCCAACTAGGGTTGTAGTTAGCAATTAATAATAATAATAATAATAATAATTGTTTAACAATTAAGAGAAACTTTTACCAAATTCTCTTCATTTTGTTTTTGAGATTTCTCTCCTGAATAAACAGCCTCATTTATAAACTGCCCAAATACCTGTGGCAGCTTCTTGTCGGTAAGCCCCTGTCCGGAGAGAAGCTCCGGGCAATCTAAAGAAGAAGAAGAACTGTCGCTTAAACAAGACTCCATTGTCTGTTGTAACTGTCAAATCAATTTTTATAACTTTATAAAATAAAAAACTACATTTTGTAGGAGATTTATTAAGTAATATGATTTTAAATAGTATAAATGGGATTCAAAAGGTGATTTATCAAGTAATAATCAGGTTTTGAAGGTAACCTACAGTGATATTGGGATTTAAAGGTAATTTATAAAGTAAAAATAGAATTTTGACGGAGAATTTTAAAGTAAAGATGGGATTCTAAAGTGATTTATAAAGTAAAAATGGGAATTCTTAAGTGATTTATAAAGTAAAAATGGGATTCTAAAGTGATTTGTAAAATGAAAATGGAACTCTAAGTGATTTATAAAGTGAAAATGGTAATTCTAAGTGATTTATAAAGTAAAAATGGGAATTCTAAAGTAAAAAAGGGATTCTAAGTGATTTATAAAGTAAAAATGGGATCCTAAGTGAAAATAGGATTCTAAAGTGATTTTTAAAGTGAAAATAGGATTCTGAAGTGATTTTAAAGGAAAAATGTGATTCTGAGTGATTTATAAAGTGAAAATGGATTTTAAAGTGATTTATAAGTAAAAATGGGAATTCTAAAGTGATTTATAAAGTAAAAATTGGAATTCTAAAGCGATTTATAAAGTAAAACGGGATTCTAAGGTGATTTATAAAAGAATAAATGGGATTTTAAAGTGATCTATAAAGTAAAAATGGATTCTAAAGTGATTTATAAAGTAAAAATGAGATTTTAAAGTGATTTATAAAGTATAAATGGGATTCAAAAGTGATTTATAAAGTAAAAAAGAGATTTCAAGATGTATGACACAAAAGTGGATTTTAACGGTGATTAATAAAGTAAAGATAAAATTTTTTAGGGTAATTTATAAAATAAAAGATTCTAAATATGATTTATAAAGTAAAAATGGGATTACTTTATTTAAATGTAATTTCTTAGACAACGGAAAAATCATTAGGGCTAAATTTCATGAAAGAGACAATTACCTTAGAAAAGAAGGAAGTCGATTTAAAGGAATTTAAGTAATTCATCAGTCGCTGGGTCCCGGGAGACCATTCTGGGTAAACAGAGAGAGAGAGAGAGAGAGAGAGAGAGAGAGGAGAGAGAGAGAGAGAGAGAGAGAGAGAGCAACTATTCAAGAACAATTCTATATTAACTGGATTCAGTTTAGAGAGAGAGAGAGAGAGAGAGAGAGAGAGAGAGAGAGAGAGAGAGAGAGAGAGAGAGAGAGAGAGAGGGAGACTCTATTTACCTTTGAATATGGATTTGGAATTATGAATTTGGTCATATGGTGTTGGGCCTTGGTAAGCCATTCATCATGAGGGGTTGGTAACACTCCTCTAATGTAAGGTAGAACTTATAACGAGGTTAAGTAGAAGGGACCCTTCAAATATTGCTTACAGTACACCATGATGTACATTGTCCCTTAACGGAGAGTTTGGATGTTGAAAGTTGTGAATTCGAGAGTCAAGTCAACTCCAACAGCAGCTTGTAGGATGTAGAATTCTCCGCTTTCTTCAGTGTTTCCTGAATCCCTTACCATGATGTTTTTAAAGGGGGGATTCTGCCACATTAAGGATTCTTCATAGCAAGAATTGGTAAGTCAATAATCAAAACTCAATATTTATTTCCATATAAGAAACCATACATTTTCATAACTATTATTTTCTTATACTAGAAAAAAAAATTTCATGGTATTGAATAAAGGAAAATGAATTCTTTGGATTCTATAGAAAAAATGGAAAATTGACCAGTGCCCGAGCAGCCCTTGACACAGCTGCGCGAGGTGATAGAAGTAGCTACTGTTATTTACCCTTTTACCCCCAAAAGGACGTACCGGTACGTTCTTGCAAAAATCTGTTAATTACACGTTTTTACATATTTTTGATAATTTTAAGAGAAACTTCAGGCATATTCCAAAAAATGAGACCAACCTGACCTCTCTAGGACAAAAATTAAGCCTGTTAGAGCAATTAAATAAATATATATAGCAAAATGTGCTCGAAATTTAACCTTATGGTGGGGGTAAAAGGGTTTATATTTCTGTTTGAGTCAGTAAGAAGAAACGATATACGAAAGAGGAAACAGACGCCTTTCTTAAGTGTAAATTTCATTATGATCGGTGGCTTTTAAAACATATCTATAAAGAAAGAATGAATAGAAAGTTCACAAAAAAGTATATAAATTATTGTTTTTGAGTAACTAAAATTCAAAATTAAGATGTGTAATTTTTTAAATTGTTAAAATTAGATGGTTTTTGTTTATATAAAAATGCTATTGAATGTAATCATACTGGAAATATTGTTATTGTAAATAAAAAATGTAATTTAACTTTTTAATAAAAAGATAAAAAAAAAAGATATGTAATCAATACTAATATAACTTGTACATTTGGACACAATGTGCGATAATCACAGTCACGCATCGACTTGGCACTTCTCAGCCAGGTAACTTCAGTGTTTCTTGTGGATCCTTATGTGAGGTCATAATACTAACAGGTACAAGGTACTAATGTCTAACCATGGATATTTTCAGTTATACTTAAAGCTATGTTACTCGCTAAATCACTCTGATAATTACGCTGCTGCTTCTGGTCTGTCTATATTGTTTATCTCCCCCTCTTGCAAGCACTGCTTGGCATGTTCTGTTAATTTCGGACTTATCTTCTTCCAGTTCACTTTCCTCTCCTTCAGGCCCCTGCGGAACGCCACTGCAGTTTCTGTGGACGTGAAAGGAGTGGGACACAACTGCTTCAGGCGCTGGTATCTGTTACACACATGGGCCTGCGTGATGTCCTTGGCGTCTTCATGATTCTTGAAGTCGATTTCGCAGTTCAACAATATTTTCTTCTCTTGCTCGGCAGTGACTTCTAGCAGGAATTCGTTGATGTGAACAAAACTGTTATAACCTTTG
>NC_090760.1:69406380-69411380 GCF_036898095.1 Palaemon carinicauda | reverse complement strand
GAGTTGGGCGTTGAGGTTGTTGCAAGTCGGTCAACCACCGGGGAGCCCCATCGTTGAATGATGAGCTTGGCTATTCCTGGGGGAAGGGACCATTTTGTCCCTACTATGTGGCCCATTCTGCTGAGGCCGTCGGCCAGGGCGATTTACTTTCCGGGAAAGAACCTTGCTAACATCACCCCTTGATTCCCTATCACTCAGTCTAGATTCTCTATGGTGAGATCGCCCAACTCCTTCGATTACAAGTACCCTGCTTGTTCATGTATGCCATTACCGTGGTGTTGTCGCTCATCCACGCCACGGAGTTCCCCTTTAGCAGACTTGTGAAGTGTAGGCATGCCTTCTGGACTACTTCCAACTCCAGGACATTGTGTGGAGTTGTCTCTCCCCATCCAACCAGGTCTCTCGTGCCGCTTCGTCGAGGGGAAGGGCTCCCCATCTCTGGTTGGAGGCGTCTGTGAACAGTAGGAACGGCTGACTAATGAGCCTGAGGTGTCATATCTTATTCTCCGAAGGGAAAAATTCTCCCCGAAAAAAGGTCTAATGTCATTCCCCAGTAGTTCATTCCGGTGGAAGGGGATAGATTTTGCTACTTCGGGTAGATTCAGTTCCCCAGATCCTTGCCAAACTGGAGGAGACTTCTCCCTTGTTCCTCCAAGAGGACCTTTGAGGAGGGAAGAAGCTACCAGCCGTCCAGGTATCTGCTA
Organism: Palaemon carinicauda; assembly: GCF_036898095.1. NCBI lineage: Eukaryota > Metazoa > Arthropoda > Malacostraca > Decapoda > Palaemonidae > Palaemon > Palaemon carinicauda. Next base: position 69,410,676 of record NC_090760.1, on the reverse strand, counting down.
AGGCGAATGCCTCGTTCGTGGGCCCCCTTGCGACAGCCGTGGGGACTCTCACGAACACTTTGGGCGTTGTTGACAGACCAAAGAAAAAGGGGTCCTGAATTGCAGGAACTGGGAACCCTATTTCACCCGGAGGAACCTCCGACCCGAGGTGTGGACCGGAATCTGGAAGTATGCGTCCTTGGGGTCGATGGTATTCTACAATCTTTCTCCCTCAAGGACAGCAGGACCGAATTCTGCGTGTCCATTAGAAGTCCGTCATCTTGACGAACCTGTTGAGATCTGACAGATCTATAACCGGCCTCCCCCCCCCCCCGGTCGCTTTTTCTGCCAGGAATAGGCGACTGTAGACACCTGGTCCTGGGAGAAGAACTTCTTCCATGGTACCCTTCTCTAGCATGGACAACACCTCCTCTTGAAGGGCGGTCCTCTTTAACGGGTCTTTAGGATCTAGCCATCTATCCGGTTGGCCGGAAAAGGCGTGGGTGGTTCCGTTAGGAATGGAAGTCCGTAGCCCTTCTTTAGTAAGGACACTGTCCAAGGTTCCGCTCCTTGAGCCCTCCATGCTTGCCAATGACGCCTGAGTCATCCTCCAACCCGAAGGTTGGGTGGGGATAGGGAGCCTCCCACTCTTCCCTTCTTCTAGAGGGGTGGCCTGACCTGCCACCCCTAGAGGCGGGGTAACCCGACCTGAAGAAGCTAGAAGGCGCTGGAGCTCCCCTGTGGAGGGGCTGAGGCGTTGCGGACCAGGAGGACGAGGGCTTCTCTCTCCTCGTAGTGCTGGTAGATGCTTGGGGTGTCGCGGCCCTATCCGAGACAGATCTCTTCTAGGGTGGTCTCCTAGGAGTCGTAGGTCTGGGGACGTTAGCCTCCTTCTATTTCAAGACCTTCTCCACTATGGTTTCTCGTTCCTTCCGAGGAAACAGAGATTCTCCCCCCAAGGGAAAGCTGCGATGGGTCGCGTCTCCCTGTCTGGTGCCTACCAAGACACTTACGCCAGAACAGTGTTTCGCTTCCAGAACACCCAGTTAGCTGTTAGTGTGAGAGACTGAAAAGTCACTAACCTAAGGGTTGAAGGCCTTGCTGGACTTATAGTTTTATAATTTATTTATGAAAGATTTATTTTAATGTTGTTACTGTTCTTATATTTTATTTTTCCTTGTTTCCTTTCCTCGCTGGGCTATTTTCCTTGTTACGGCCCCGGGACTTATAGCATCCTGCTTTTCCTACTAGGGTTGCAGTTCAGCAAGTAATAACAATAACAACAACAACAATAATAATAATAACAATAATAACTTATTGCAGACTATTTAGCTTCACGACTATCAGGGTCCCTGAAGTCTGGGCTTCTCGTTAAGAATTATTCTAGATGTCTAATGATGTCAATACCTAAGAGATTTATTGCTCATGACGATCGATATCCTTTCAAGTGTAATACCTGAAAGAACATGAAGAGTAGACACATTTGTGTAAAGGACACACCTGGCAATCATGTAAAAGAAAATGATTTTTATCTCAATATAAAACATGAATGGGTTTCCATTTTTTTTTTTTTTTTTTTTTTTTTTTTTTTTTATCGATTCCAATAGGGCACTCCCCGGTCGCTTCGGTTCTGGAATCCCAGGCACTCCCTTGCGGTGGTACCGGTTTCCCCGTCGGGGAGCTCCGCACCCGGTTCGGGGTCAGAACCGGCAACACCGTACCGTCGAGGACTACTGTTCGTGTATTCTCTCCGGGGGACGCGGACGCGGATCCTCGTGGGCTGCCCCAACGGAGGGAACCGTTCCTTTTAAGTCCGAGGACCGAACCAGCTGCGCTGATTCGGCCAGGCTGCCCGTAAATAAGCCCGCTTACACCTGCGGGCGGGCTGGGGGACGCGGACGCGGATCCCCGTGGGCTGACCCGATGGAGGGAACCGTTCCTTTTAAGTCCGAGGGCCGAGCCAGCTGTGCTGATTCGGCCAGGCTGCCCGTAAATAAGCCCGCTTACACCTGCGGGCGGGCTGGGGGACGCGGACGCGGATCCTCGTGGGCTGACCCGACGGAGGGAACCGTTCCTTTTAAGTCCGAGGGCCGAACCAGCTGTGCTGATTCGGCCAGGCTGCCCGTAAAGAAGCTCGGTTACACCCGTTGGCGGGGTGAACCGGAGGCTTCGCGGTCTTACGCCTGCCTGAAGAGGCCTTCTCGCATTTCTCCCTGCGAGGGTTATATCTGCGTCTGGAGGATGGCCTTCGTGGTGAGAAAAAACCCTGGGTTGTCGGTCCGGGGGACGCTGCAAGACAGACCTGGGGGGCTCCTTCTCGGCGAGGCCCTCGGCTGCAGAAGAGACTGAAAAATACGCTAAGAGACTGGAGAAGAATTAGAGACATTTTCCCCCACATGGGGTCATCAGAGGAGACGTGGCCTGCTTGCACCAGGACTCCGTCTCCCCACACACTCCCGAAAGTAGTACTTACCTCGAACTACTTCTTAAGAGTTATCTTCTACACAATAAACCAACCTCGTCTCCTACTCTGGGTAGGAGAGGGTGGTAGGGAAGCTCAGCCCGGCGGGACGCCCGGCGCTAGTCTTTTTAGGCGAACCCTTCGTCGCCCACTTCCTCTTGGTGCTATACCGCACCCACTCAAATTCTTGGGGAAGAGCAATGGGCACTTCCCCTCAACTGACTTACCTCGTCCCCTACTCTGGATAGGGGAAGATGGCTGTATAAGAATCTCTATTCGACGAGGCATCGGGAATTAAGTTGGCGAAGAGAGGCTCGTCTTCCTACGAGCCTCTTGGATGTATTCTTCCTTTTAGTGCCGAAGTGCACTCACTGCACTACGTTCCAGGACCAGTAGTCCTGACACGTGGTTGAAGAGGAACATAAGCTGCCCCTACACGGCAACACCGAGGATAAGGGGAGGAAGAACGATTTCTTGTAAAAAGTTTTCCTTTCAGCTATCAATTCCTTGAAGAAAATCAAGGAATACAGTTCCATAACGCACACAACGCACGACACAAGCACTAAGGGAATGAATTAAACACCGGGTAAGGACATGGTTGAAAAGTGAACGCACAGGAACACTTGGGAGGTACACTGCGAAAAAACACAAGTCCGTACACTGGGAACACGTGGGATCACAACGCGCCAAAGGTTCGAGAGTTTAACCGAGAGAGAGAGTGAGATGATTCACATCTCACGACCTAGGACTTAATGAGATCCTGACCCGGGAAAAGCAGTGACCTGCCCTAATCCGGGCCGCAGGAATTATCCTGGCGGCGGGGGTAGGAACTATCGGGAGCGAGATAGGGGGGGTAGCACGGAAAATCTTGGTCGAGATTGAGAGAGGTCCAAGGACCCTCCGAAGAGGTAATTCGAGGTAAAGTATTCGTGTCGGAACAAATATATATATATATATATATATTAATATATATGTATATGTATATATAATAATATATACAGTATATATTTACACACACAAATATATATATACTGTATATATATATATATATATATATATATATATATATATATATATATATATATATATATATGTGTGTGTGTGTGTGTGTGTGTGTCTTACTTATAACTGTAATCGAATAGTTTAACATGTTTTATCATAAAAGACCAATAAAGAAACAAATGAAATATAAATAAATCACTATATTTCGACCAATACACATTGGCCTCCTTCAAGGTGTAAAATAAAAATGAGGAATAGAGTTGCTTGCTTGATTGATTGATTGCCTAGCCTTATGCTAGGCAGGGGCTCTTGCGTTTGCACCCCGTAGAGGAATAGAGTAGTTGTTGTTGTTGTTGAAGATTGCCTGGCCCTTTTGGTCAGACACGGGCTCTTGCGTTTGCAGCCCGTAGAGGAAAAGAGTAAATAGTGAGGGTTTATATATGAAAGCAAAAGGGTGTTTCCAATTGATTTAAGAAGGTTGTATTAAGTGCTGGAAGGATTAGCCAGATTTAATTGCATACAGGTGCGTCTTCGTATTCTTGAGCCGCTCGGAGGATGTCTTGACCTCTGATGCATATCTGGTGGTCGGTCTCCGTGGATTATCTTCTTTATGATAGGGTTGAGAAGAGTATTGTCCACTGTGTCAGCTTTCCACTGCTCACCGGATAAGTTCATTGTGTTTGATTGATTTATGATGGCTGATTCCAGCTATTGTACCCGACGTATGTCATAGAAAAGGCCATAAACAAAGTCAACACAATATATTATAAAAATCATGATGTTTCCAACCAAAGAGATTTTAAAAATAAGATAAAATTCCAAATATAGAAGGTATAAATATAACAAATAACAAA
>NC_090760.1:69393880-69403880 GCF_036898095.1 Palaemon carinicauda | reverse complement strand
GAAACATGACAAAACTCAAATTTAGATCATATTAAATAAAAAAAAAACACGAAAAAAACGCAGTTCTAGGCTAGAGTAAATAAACATAAATCCCCCAAGTCTAACCTCCATATAAAATAAGAAACATGACAAAAACTTAGTTCTATATTTACATTAAATGAGAAACACGATAAAAACTCAATCCTAGATTCAGCTCCATATCAAATGAGAAACGTGACAATAACCCAATTCTAGGCCCCTTTACAAATGAGAAACATGATAATAACGCAATTCTGGGCCCCTTTACAAATGAGAAACATGATAATAACGCAATTCTGGACCCCTTTACAAATGAGAAACATAATAATAACCCAATTCTGGGCCCCTTTACAAATGAGAAACATAATAATAACCCAATTCTAGGCCCCTTTACAAATGAGAAACATGATAATAACGCAATTCTGGGCCCCTTTACAAATGAGAAACATGATAATAACGCAATTCTGGACCCCTTTACAAATGAGAAACATGATAATAACGCAATTCTGGGCCCCTTTACAAATGAGAAACATGATAATAACCCAATTCCAGGCCCCATTACAAAAGAGAAACGTGACAATAACCCAAGTCTAGGCCCCATTACAAATGAGAAACGTGACAATAACCCAATTCAAGGCCCCATTACAAATGAGAAACGTGACAAAAACCCAAGTCTAGGCCCCATTACAAATGAGAAACGTGACAATAACCCAAGTCTAGGCCCCATTACAAATGAGAAACGTGACAATAACCCAAGTCTAGGCCCCATTACAAATGAGAAACGTGACAATAACCCAAGTCTAGGCCCCATGACAAATGAGAAACGTGACAATAACCCAATTCTAGGCCCCATTACAAATGAGAAACGTGACAATAACCCAAGTCTAGGCCCCATTACAAATGAGAAACGTGACAATAACCCAAGTCTAGGCCCCATGACAAATGAGAAACGTGACAATAACCCAATTCTAGGCGCCATTACAAATGAGAAACGTGACAATAACCCAATTCTAGGCCCCATTACAAATGAGAAACGTGACAATAACCCAAGTCTAGGCCCCATTACAAATGAGACACGTGACAATAACCCAATTCTAGGCCCAATTACAAATGAGAAACGTGACAATAACCCAAGTCTAGGCCCCATTACAAATGAGAAACATGACAATAGCCCAATTCTAGGCTCCATTACAAATGAGAAACATGACAATGACGCAATTCTGGGCCCCATTACAAATGAGAAACGTGATAATAACTCAAATCTAGGCCCCATTACAAATGAGAAACATGACAATGACGCAATTCTGGGCCCCATTACAAATGAGAAACATGAAAATAACCCAATTCTAGGCCCCATTACAAATGAGAAACATGACAATAACCCAATTCTAGGTCCCATTACAAATGAGAAACATGACAATAACCCAATTCTAGGCCCCATTACAAATGAGAAACATGACAATAACCCAATTCTAGGCCCCATTACAAATGAGAAACATGACAATGACCCAATTCTAGGCCCCATTACAAATGAAAAACATGACAATAACCCAATTCTGGGCCCCATTACAAATGAGAAACATGACAATGACGCAATTCTGGGCCCCATTACAAATGAGAAACATGACAATAACTCAATTCTAGGCCCCATTACAAATGAGAAACATGACAATAACCCAATTCTAGGCCCCATTACAAATGAGAAACATGACAATAACCCAATTCTAGGCCCCATTACAAATGAGAAACATGACAATAACCCAATTCTGGGCCCCATTACAAATGAGAAACATGACAATAACCCAATTCTGGGCCCCATTACAAATGAGAAACATGACAATAACCCAATTCTAGGCCCCATTACAAATGAGAAACATGACAATAACCCAATTCTAGGCCCCATTACAGATGAGAAACAAGACAATAACCCAATTCTAGGCCCCATTACAAATGAGAAACATGACAATAACCCAATTCTAGGCCCCATTACAAATGAGAAACATGACGATAACCCAATTCTGGGCCCCATTACAAATGAGAAACATGACGATAACGCAATTCTGGGCCCCATTACAAATGAGAAACATGACAATAACCCAATTCTAGGCCCCATTACAAATGAGAAACATGATGATAACGCAATTCTGGGCCCCATTACAAATGAGAAACATGACAATAACACCAATCCTAGGCCAGATTACAAATGAGAAACATGATGTTAACGCAATTCTGGGCCCCATTACAAATGAGAAACATGACAATAACCCAATTCTAGGCCCCATTACAAATGAGAAACGTGACAATAACCCAAGTCTAGGCCCCATTACAAATGAGAAACGTGACAATAACCCAAGTCTAGGCCCCATGACAAATGAGAAACGTGACAATAACCCAAGTCTAGGCCCCATTACAAATGAGAAACGTGATAATAACCCAATTCTAGGCCCCATTACAAATGAGAAACGTGACAATAACCCAATTCTAGGCCCCATTACAAATGAGAAACGTGATAATAACCCAAGTCTAGGCCCCATTACAAATGAGAAACGTGACAATAACCCAATTCTAGGCCCCATGACAAATGAGAAACGTGATAATAACCCAATTCTAGGCCCCATTACAAATGAGAAATGTGACAATAACCCAATTCTAGGCCCCATTACAAATGAGAAATGTGACAATAACCCAAGTCTAGGCCCCATTACAAATGAGAAACGTGACAATAACCCAAGTCTAGGCCCCATGACAAATGAGAAACGTGACAATAACCCAAGTCTAGGCCCCATGACAAATGAGAAACGTGACAATAACCCAATTCTAGGCCCCATTACAAATGAGAAACATGACAATAACCCAATTCTAGGCCCAATTACAAATGAGAAACGTGACAATAACCCAAGTCTAGGCCCCATTACAAATGAGAAACATGACAATAACCCAATTCTAGGCCCCATTACAAATGAGAAACATGACAATGACGCAATTCTGGGCCCCATTACAAATGAGAAACGTGACAATAACTCAAATCTAGGCCCCATTACAAATGAGAAACATGACAATAACCCAATTCTAGGCCCTATTACAAATGAGAAACATGACAATAACCCAATTCTAGGCCCCATTACAAATGAGAAACATGACAATAACCCAATTCTAGGCCCCATTACAAATGAGAAACATGACAATAACCCAATTCTAGGCCCCATTACAAATGAGAAACATGGTGATAACGCAATTCTGGGCCCCATTACAAATGAGAAACATGACAATAACCCAATTCTAGGTCCCATTACAAATGAGAAACATGACAATAACCCAATTTTAGGCCCCATTACAAATGAGAAACATGACAATAACCCAATTCTAGGCCCCATTACAAATGAGAAACATGACAATAACCCAATTCTAGGCCCCATTACAAATGAGAAACATGGTGATAACGCAATTCTGGGCCCCATTACAAATGAGAAACATGACAATAACCCAATTCTAGGCCCCATTACAAATGAGAAACATGACAATAACCCAATTCTAGGCCCCATTACAAATGAGAAACATGGTGATAACGCAATTCTGGGCCACATTACAAATGAGAAACATGACAATAACCCAATTCTAGGTCCCATTACAAATGAGAAACATGACAATAACCCAATTTTAGGCCCCATTACAAATGAGAAACATGACAATAACCCAATTCTAGGCCCCATTACAAATGAGAAACATGATGATAACGCAATTCTAGGCCCCATTACAAATGAGAAACATGGTGATAACGCAATTCTGGGCCCCATTACAAATGAGAAACATAACAATAACCCAATTCTAGGCCCCATTACAAATGAGAAACATGATAATAACCCAATTCTAGGCCCCATTACAAATGAGAAACATGGTGATAACGCAATTCTGAGCCCCATTACAAATGAGAAACATGACAATAACCCAATTCTAGGTCCCATTACAAATGAGAAACATGACAATAACCCAATTTTAGGCCCCATTACAAATGAGAAACATGACAATAACCCAATTCTAGGCCCCATTACAAATGAGAAACATGGTGATAACGCAATTCTGGGCCCCATTACAAATGAGAAACATGACAATAACCCAAGTCTAGGTCCCATTACAAATGAGAAACATGACAATAACCCAATTTTAGGCCCCATTACAAATGAGAAACATGACAATAACCCAATTCTAGGCCCCATTACAAATGAGAAACATGACAATAACCCAATTCTAGGTCCCATTACAAATGAGAAACATGACAATAACCCAATTTTAGGCCCCATTACAAATGAGAAACATGACAATAACCCAATTCTAGGCCCCATTACAAATGAGAAACATGATGATAACGCAATTCTAGGCCCCATTACAAATGAGAAACATGATGATAACGCAATTCTAGGCCCCATTACAAATGAGAAACATGACAATAACCCAATTCTAGGCCCCATTACAAATGAGAAACATGACAATAACCCAATTCTAGGCCCCATTACAAATGAGAAACATGACAATAACCCAATTCTAGGCCCCATTACAAATGAGAAACATGGTGATAACGCAATTCTGGGCCCCATTACAAATGAGAAACATGACAATAACCCAATTCTAGGCCCCATTACAAATGAGAAACATGACAATAACCCAATTCTAGGCCCCATTACAAATGAGAAACATGACAATAACCCAATTCTAGGCCCCATTACAAATGAGAAACATGACAATGACGCAATTCTGGGCCCCATTACAAATGAGAAACATGACAATAACCCAATTCTAGGTCCCATTACAAATGAGAAACATGACAATAACCCAATTTTAGGCCCCATTACAAATGAGAAACATGACAATAACCCAATTATAGGCCCCATTACAAATGAGAAACATGATGATAACGCAATTCTGGGCCCCATTACAAATGAGAAACATGACAATAACACAATTCTAGGCCCCATTACAAATGAGAAACATGATGATAACGCAATTCTGGGCCCCATTACAAATGAGAAACATGACAATAACCCAATTCTAGGCCCCATTACAAATGAGAAACATGATGATAACGCAATTCTGGGCCCCATTACAAATGAGAAACATGACAATAACCCAATTCTAGGCCCCATTACAAATGAGAAACATGACAATAACCCAATTCTAGGCCCCATTACAAATGAGAAACATGACAATAACCCAATTCTAGGCCCCATTACAAATGAGAAACATGACAATGACGCAATTCTGGGCCCCATTACAAATGAGAAACATGACAATAACCCAATTCTAGGCCCAATTACAAATGAGAAACATGACAATAACCCAATTCTAGGCCCCATTACAAATGAGAAACATGGTGATAACGCAATTCTGGGCCCCATTACAAATGAGAAACATGACAATAACCCAATTCTAGGTCCCATTACAAATGAGAAACATGACAATAACCCAATTTTAGGCCCCATTACAAATGAGAAACATGACAATAACCCAATTCTAGGCCCCATTACAAATGAGAAACATGACAATGACGCAATTCTGGGCCCCATTACAAATGAGAAACATGACAATAACCCAATTCTAGGACCCATTACAAATGAGAAACATGACAATAACCCAATTCTAGGCCCCATTACAAATGAGAAACATGGTGATAACGCAATTCTGGGCCCCATTACAAATGAGAAACATGACAATAACCCAAGTCTAGGTCCCATTACAAATGAGAAACATGACAATAACCCAATTTTAGGCCCCATTACAAATGAGAAACATGACAATAACCCAATTCTAGGCCCCATTACAAATGAGAAACATGACAATAACCCAATTCTAGGCCCCATTACAAATGAGAAACATGACAATAACCCAATTCTAGGTCCCATTACAAATGAGAAACATGACAATAACTCAATTTTAGGCCCCATTACAAATGAGAAACATGACAATAACCCAATTCTAGGCCCCATTACAAATGAGAATCATGACAATAACCCAATTTCAGGCCCCATTACAAATGAGAAACATGACAATAACCCAATTCTAGGCCCCATTACAAATGAGAAACATGACAATAACCCAATTCTAGGCCCCATTACAAATGAGAAACATGATGATAACGCAATTCTAGGCCCCATTACAAATGAGAAACATGATGATAACGCAATTCTGGGCCCCATTACAAATGAGAAACATGACAATAACCCAATTCTAGGCCCCATTACAAATGAGAAATATGACAATAACCCAATTCTAGGCCCCATTACAAATGAGAAACATGACAATAACCCAATTCTAGGCCCCATTACAAATGAGAAACATGACAATAACCCAATTCTAGGCCCCATTACAAATGAGAAACATGGTGATAACGCAATTCTGGGCCCCATTACAAATGAGAAACATGACAATAACCCAATTCTAGGCCCCATTACAAATGAGAAACATGACAATAACCCAATTCTAGGCCCCATTACAAATGAGAAACATGACAATAACCCAATTCTAGGCCCCATTACAAATGAGAAACATGACAATAACCCAATTCTAGGCCCCATTACAAATGAGAAACATGGTGATAACGCAATTCTGGGCCCCATTACAAATGAGAAACATGACAATAACCCAATTTTAGGCCCCATTACAAATGAGAAACACAACAATAACCCAATTCTAGGCCCCATTACAAATGAGAAACATGACAATAACTCAATTCTAGGCCCCATTACAAATGAGAAACATGACAATAACCCAAGTCTAGGCCCCATTACAAATGAGAAACATGACAATAACCCAAGTCTAGGTCCCATTACAAATGAGAAACATGACAATAACCCAAGTCTAGGTCCCATTACAAATGAGAAACATAACAATAACCCAAGTCTAGGCCCCATTTCAAATGAGAAACATGACAATAACCCAATTCTAGGCCCCATTACAAATGAGAAACATGACAATAACCCAATTCTAGGCACCATTACAAATGAGAAACATGACAATAACCCAAGTCTAGGCACCATTACAAATGAGAAACATGACAATAACCCAATTCTAGGCCCCATTACAAATGAGAAACATGACAATAACCCAAGTCTAGGCCCCATTACAAATGAGAAACATGACAATAACCCAATTCTAGGCCCCATTACAAATGAGAAACATGACAATAACCCAAGTCTAGGCCCCATTACAAATGAGAAACATGACAATAACTCAGAAACTCACCATTCCTACTGCCCTCATGAGTTGATTTCTTCTTGGAAGTCCATTCATCTCCTCCAATGGTTATGATTTCTCGTTCTTCGTCCATGATCTTCAATTTATTGCCCCAATATCCAATGACCGCTCGGGTCTGATCGGAGGACAAACGGGGAGGAGTCTTCTGACCCTTGGCTACAGTCGCCATCTTCAGTGAAGTTCTAAGATAAATTAAAATACTAATTAATCAGATATTCTTTATTAATACCTATGGTGCAGTGCATTAGATGCACTGTAAGCGCATATCCCACACTAGTCCTATTACTCACGGCAAATTAACGATTAGAATATTTTACCGGAAGCAGCATTTCAAGTCCGGAGAGGAAACAAATGCTCTCACACAATGGGAATCCCGGCAAAATAGCCGGAACAGTAAGTGACTCACAGCTAAATAGCCACCGCATCAAGTAAGCGAGTGAAGAACTGATAATTTTACCAAATTGGAAAGCTAGTAGCCTACTGTATAAGAATGATTAATTGATATAAATGATAATGTATTCGAGTGGGTCTACATGGAAACGAATTCACTAAAAACACACGAGTTGAAATATAAGGAATAATTCTATAAAGAAGTTGGTCAGGAAAATGGGAGAAAGGGCGCAGTGTATTTTGTACTTACCTTACGAAGAGTCCGGAAGAACGAAGACAGGAACACTACAGAGTACAGTGCTGACTATACACTGACTGACTGTCGCCATTCGCCAAGACTTGCGAGTCGCCAGTCGGTACTCAGTACGTGTAACGTGTTACTGTTACAGGAAGATTGGAGTTGCCAGATATAAATTTACCTTCGTTATCTTATAACTAAAAGTTTACTGATTCCAGTATTTAATTTCATTATTCAATCCATTACATTTTATTATTCCAACATCAAATAATATTAACTGAACACTTTGACGAGATTTATATTTAAAATAAAATTTTTAATTGGAAAATAGGAAACTGTGTATATACGTTCGTATGTTGCCATCCTGATACTAATAATTGCCATATCGTTGGTCAAATATTATTTTAGACTTATCTCATATGATCATGATGAAATGAACGATAATGGATTTGTGATTCACACATGTTACCGCAATAACTTTATTGTTGATTAATGACGTTAATTAGCTTGTAAATTATGTGATAAGGGGTTATAGGCTATAAGGTATTTAAAAAAAATAAAATAAATAAACACGCACAGTTCAGGTGTTTCAACGGCAGATGAAGTTTGTAAACCAAGTGTTATATCTTCCGTTGTCAATTCCTTTATGATGGTTGTTGTAATACGTCTCAAATATAATACAGGTAACTTTAAATAGCTGAATTTAAATAAATATTTGTTATCATTGGTATAAAATGAATTTGTTCATTATGATATATATTGCTATTCAAAACCGAAGACAGACAGCAGAATCCAACAACGATGAAACACACTTGATTTCATTATAAAGTGAATGTTGAATTTTGTGACTCAGATAAGAACACTTTTCAGCCAACAAAGAAAAACTTTGATAACTGGAGAAATTGCTTTACTGATAAAGTAACTCCAGACTATGGTTTTTGTTCTATCTTAAATGAACTAAGCCAGGCTTGCTCTGGAGACGTTGCTTTTCTGATAAAGTAACTCCAAGCTATGGTTTTTGTTCTATCCTAAATGAACTAAGCAAGGCTTGTTCATGAAAATACACGTATCATTGTTATTCTCAGTCTATCCTGTGAACAAGCTAGGCTTAGGCCTACACATACCACAGGCTATGGTTTTAGCTCTATCAGAAATGAACTTACCCGATTCGTGAACATATAAAACTGTGTATGACATTTTTCAATGTTCAAACAAGTGGTTCTAGCACATATATAGGTTAAGGTGTATCCATCGATATTGAACAGAGGCCCCAAAAGTGTTCAGTATCTTGAACACATATGTACGTATCATTTGGACGGTCTCTATAGTACCCGTGGGGTCAATATGCAATAAATTAAGTTTAGTTATTTTAAGACATTTAGAAGGGATATTGACGTCAAACATTGGAATTTTAAGTGAGCTTAGAGTCACGAATGTAGCAAGAGTCGATTTAAGGTATTTGTAGTATAAATGAGAATCTCTCTCTCTCTCTCTCTCTCTCTCTCTCTCTCTCTCTCTCTCTCTCAAATACCAATTTTTATATCAAGCTCTTTCTAAAGTACGTTAACTAACTATATCACCAAAAAATCTCTCTCTCTCTCTCTCTCTCTCTCTCTCTCTCTCTCTCTCTCTCTCTCTCTCTCTCTCTCTCTCTCAAGAGTCCCAGGAAACACTTTAGCATTACAAGCTCTTTCTAAAGTACGTTGACTAACTTCTTATCGCGGTATTTGTAATTAAAAAAAAGAATAGATAAAATTTACCTTTAATTACAGCATTACTTCTATCTTATCAACCAGTATTTTTTAGTAAAAATTCCAAGAATTTTAGATATATCTTTTAAAAAGATAAAGCTATTTTTGTGTATTTTTTCTATGAATAAGAGATTACAGAATTTGAAGACTTCCCTAAACAAAAACTATACTGATAGCCTAAACAACGCCACAATTAGAGTAGATGACCCTTTATATAAGCACATTATTATTATTATTATTAGTAGTAGTAGTAGTAGTAGTAGTAGTAGTAGTAGTAGTAGTAGTTTCATCTCTTTTCAGACAGTACCATCCTGTTCGTAATACTATAGTCAATTTCTTTTAGCGAGGAAGATTTGCA
>NC_090760.1:69381380-69386380 GCF_036898095.1 Palaemon carinicauda | reverse complement strand
TATATATATATATATATTTAATATAAATACTATATGAGAGATATATATATATATATATATATTTATATATATATATATATATATATATATATATATATATATATATATATATATATTTATATATATATATACATGGAAACGTCCCTGTCTAGCGATCTGCTGGACGGGGGTTCGAGTCCCGCTCAAGTGTATTAGATTCTTGTAGTGTGTGCAACCTCACCATCCTTGTAAGCTAAAGATTTGGGGGTTTAAGGGGAGCCTATGGGTCTACCTGCTAACTCATCAGTAGCCATTGCCTGGTCCTCCCTGGTCGTAGCTCGATTTACAGGATCTCTGGGTGCTGATTGTAAGTATATATGGCCTGTCTTTAGGGCACTGTCACCGTCCTTTGCCTCTGCCATTCATGAGTGACCTTTAAACCTTCATATCTAACTTTTTTTTTTATAAAGTAAAGTGATTCCGTTTTATTAAAATCTTTTCAATATTCATTTCACAATAACAACAACAAATACAAAAACAACAACAACAACAGCAATAATAATAATAATAATAATAATGGTAATAATAATAATAAAATAAAATCCTTATAAAATATTCTCATTGTTTACCAAATAATCTAATACACATCAGATATTGTCAACCAATAACCTTATCTTATCCATAAATAAACTAAGATATGAAGGGAAAAATGAATTTCGTTTGATTGTTCAATAATACAAAGTGAATTTTAAAATGAAAATAAAACAGGTTTAAAAAAAGTCGAAATTAATTTTGATTCACGCATATATGTATTCATTTACGCATGTATGAATGCGTTTATTATTATTATTATTATTATTATTATTATTATTATTATTATTATTTGGCAAGCTACAACCCTAGTTGGAAAAGCTAGATGCTACAAGCCAAGGAGCCCCAACAGGGAAAATAGCCCAGTAAGGAAAGGAAACAAGGAAAAACAAAATATTTTAAAAACAATAATAATATTGAAATAAATATTTCCTACATAAAGTACAAAAACTTCAACAAAAGAAGAGGAAGAGAAACCAGATAGAACAGTGCGCTCAAGTGTACCCCCAAGCAAGAGAACTCCAACCCAAGACAGCGGAAGACCATGGTACAGAGGCCAGGGCACCACCCAAGACTAGAGAACAACAGTTTGATTTCGAAATTGTCCTTCTCCTAGAAAAGCTGCTTGCCATAGCTAAAGATATATATATATATATATATATATATATATATATATATATATATATATATATATCACCTTCATCAAAAAGAAATAATTAAACTTAGGTATAATGTATGTATTCATTTAATCATGTATGAGTGTTTTCATACATGCATACATCAGCTTTGTCGAACACTGCAGTTAAAATCTGACCTCCACATCTGTAAATGAGTCTCAGTATTTCAAAAAAAAATTCTTTTATTTATAAAACAACAAAGAAGAATCCACACCTGTTCAAAACACAGCTGTGCACACCATCGTACTCTTGTACAGCTTTGATAGAACAGAAGACACCTTGATGGTAAAAAAAAAAAAAAAAAAAAAAAAAAAAAAAAAAAAAAAAAAAGTTATTCATAGTGAATGGGTCTTTGCTTTTCTGCCTCTTAACCTCGACTTAACCGCGTAGGACTGGGTGAAAGAACGCTATGGCACAACGCATGAACATACGTTATCGGGGTCTAAGCGATGTCAGACAGGGCAGCCGATCGGGACTAGTTTTTTTTTATCCTTTATAATTAAAAGTTTGTTTTTTCCTTTAAAAGTAGAGCCTTGTGTTTTTCTCCCTTTAATAGGTAGAAATTTATTTTTTACTTTAAATTACATCCTTATGTTTTCTTTATAAGTAGAACTTTTTTTCCTTTATAAGTAGAATTTTTTCCTATATAAATAGGCCTTGAACCTTGCTATTTTTCTTTATAAGTAGTTTTATTTTCCTTTATAAATAGAGCTAAGTTTTTTTTCTTCTTTATAAGTTGTGCTTTGTCTTAAACTTTATAAGTAGACCTTAGTTCTCTTTGATAAGTAATGTTTTTTTTTCTCTCTGTAATAAGTAATGCATCTTTTTCCCCTTTATAAGTAGAGCTTTGTTTTATATATCTCCTTTACAAGTAAACCATTTTTTTTCTTTGTAAGTAGAGCTGTGTTCTTTTTTATAAGTATTTTTTTCTTTTATAAGTAAAGCTTTGTTATTAATTTCTTGCAATTCAAAGCAGGTCGATAATTTTACCGGTTTTACCAAAGCTATTTTCAAACAATATTGGATCTGTCCTGTATCTGGATGGGTTACCGGTAAGGACTAGAAACCCCAGTCCTCTCTTAAAAGATTTAAAGGCCACTCATGAATGGCAGAGGCAAGGGACACCCACAATGCCCTTACCAGCTTGACAATGCCATAGAGTCAGTTGTGAGACTGACAATGATGTATGGAGCGGAGACGTGGGCAATAAAGAAGACAGATGAGAAGAGGCTGGATGTGGCAGAGATGAGAATGGTGAGATGAATGTGTGGGGTGACAAGAAGAGATAAGATACGGAATGGGGTAATTAGGGGTACCACATGAGTTAGAAAACTATCAGATAAGATCCAGGAAAGTAGACTGAGGTGGTACGGTCATGCCATGAGATGAGATGAACAGTATATTGGGAGGAGAGTGATGGAAATGGAGGTACAGGGAACGAGAAGGAGAGGGAAATAAAGCGAAGATGGGTGGACTGTATCAAGGATGACCTTCGATCAAAGGGATTAACCGGTGATGAGGTGTGGGACAGAGGTAGATGGAAAAAAGCTGACCAGAAACATCGACCCCACATATAAGTGGGAAAAGATGTAGACAAAGAAGATATGATCAGCGCCCAATGTCCTCTTCACCCAAGCTAGGACCAGGGAGGGCTAGGCAATACCTGCTGATAACTCAGCAGAAATACCTATAGGCTCCCTCCAAACACCCAATCCTTAGCTGATAAGGATGGAGAGAATGTAGACACTAAAGAAACTATTGACCTTGAGCGTGACTCCAACCCCCTTTCAGCAGATCACCAGACAGGGATATTTCCAATAGGCCACAACAAACCGGGGTCTTTCACTAACAGTCGAGTTACCTCCAGGTACTTAATATAGCTGTAATGATCAAAGACGAAGATTCACTAAAAGGTTAACTGTAAATATTTTTTCTAAATAATTCATATTTAATATTTGTTTATCTCAATTATTTAAGATACAAATTTACTATATATTCGATTGTCAATTGATTTTCTTTTCTTACTTCTGAACAAACAGACTTTGATTTAAATTCTAATTAATATATCTATCGCAGGACTCCACCGAAGACTAGATTCCCAATATGGCTCCCGGAGCTGAAGACACGGAGACCGCTCCGGGATCTACTGCCGGTAATGACACTAACGAAACGTTGTTCGCGATGATGAGTAATATAATAGTTGCTATCGGCCATTTTATCAGCAGATATAATGCTTCTTATTCTGTGTGTTCTTGTAATATTCTGTATTCAATGTCTGTCATGTTTCTCATTAGATGTTTTTTTTCATGATTCTCATTTGATTTAAAATTCTATATTGCATTATAGTAATGATTCTCATTTAATTTAAAATTCAAGATTATTTTACAGTAATGAATTTCATTTGATTTAAAATTCTATATTGCATTATAGTAATGATTCTCATTTAATTTAAAATTCAAGATTATTTTACAGTAATGAATTTCATTTGATTTAAAATTCTAGATTGCATTATAGTAATGATTCTCATTTGATTTAAAATTCAAGATTGCATTATAGTAATGATTCTCATTTGATTTAAAATTCAAGATTGCATTATAGTAATGATTCTCATTTGATTTAAAATTCAAGATTGCTTTATAGTAATGATTCTCATTTGATTTAAAATTCAAGATTGCTTTATAGTAATGATTCTCATTTTATTTAAAATTCTAGATGGCATTATAGTAATGATTCTCATTTGATTTAAAATTCTAGATTGCATTATAGTAATGATTCTCATTTGATTTAAAATTCAAGATTGCTTTATAGTAATGATTCTCATTTGATTTAAAATTCAAGATTGCTTTATAGTAATGATTCTCATTTGATTTAAAATTCAAGATTGCATTATAGTAATGATTCTCATTTGGTTTAAAATTCTAGATGGCATTATAGTAATGATTCTTACTTGATTTAAAATTCAAGATTGCATGATAGTAATGATTCTCATTTGATTTAAAATTCAAGATTGCTTTATAGTAATGATTCTCATTTGATTTAAAATTCAAGATTGCATTATAGTAATGATTCTCATTTGATTTAAAATTCTAGATGGCATTATAGTAATGATTCTTACTTGATTTAAAATTCAAGATTGCATGATAGTAATGATTCTCATTTGATTTAAAATTCAAGATTGCTTTATAGTAATGATTCTCATTTGATTTAAAATTCAAGATTGCATTATAGTAATGATTCTCATTTGATTTAAAATTCAAGATTGCTTTATAGTAATGATTCTCATTTGATTTAAAATTCTAGATGGCATTATAGTAATGATTCTTACTTGATTTAAAATTCAAGATTGCATTATAGTAATGATTCTCATTTGATTTAAAATTCTAGATTGCATGATAGTAATGATTCTCATTTGATTTAAAATTCAAGATTGCTTTATAGTAATGATTCTCATTTGATTTAAAATTCTAGATTGCATTATAGTAATGATTCTTACTTGATTTAAAAATCTAGATTGCATTATAGTAATGATTATTTGATTTAAAATTCTAGATTGCATTATAGAAATGATTCTCGTTTGATTTACAATTCTAGATTGTATTATAGTAATGATTCTCCTTTGATTTAAAATTCTAGATTGCATTATAGTCATGATTCTCATTTGATTCGAAATTCTAGATTGCACAAAAGTAATGAGTCTCACTTAACTTAAAATTCTAGATTGATTTATAGTCATGATTCTCATTTCATTTAAAA
>NC_090760.1:69368880-69378880 GCF_036898095.1 Palaemon carinicauda | reverse complement strand
GTTTGGTCTATTCTTTACATATTCTCCTCTGTCCTCATACATCTGACAACACCGAGATTACTAAACAATTCTTCTTCTTTCAAGGGGTTAACTACTGCACTGTAATTGTTCAGTGGCTACTTTCCTCTTGGTAAGGGTAGAAGAGACTCTTTGGCTATGGCAAGGAGCTCTTCTAGGAGAAGAACACTCCAAAATTAAACCATTGTTCTCCAATCTTGGGTAGTGCCATAGCCTCTGTACCATGGTCCTCCACTATCTTAGGTTAGAGTTCTCCTGCTTGAGGGTACACTCGGGCACACTATTCTATCCAAGTTCTCTTCCTCTTGTTTTGTTAAGGTTTTTATAGTTTATATAGGAAATATTCATTTTAATGTTACTATTCTTCAAATATTTTTTTCCTTGTTTCCTTTCCTCACTGGGCTATTTTTCCCAGTTAGAGCCCCTGGGCTTATAGCATCCTGCTTTTCTAACTAGGGCTGTAGCTTATCTAATAATAATAATAATAATAATAATAATAATAATTTACTTTCCAGGGGCCAACTTCTCCATGGAACGACAAACCCATCCTGAAACTCGTCCAGAACGAAAAGTTTAAAAAGGTAGCCTGGATCCCCAGCAGCGACCGCCATCTTGAAGAGGGTCGTGATGCGTACGAACGTTTCACCCAAATCGTTCGAACCGTTCACCTTGAAGATCACCCATGAGAATCCAAACTGGTATGGCAATGTTGAGTTCGTCGTCCCTTGCGCTCTCCTCTTAGAATTGTGGCTTCCTGGTTGAGATAGTAACAACGCCTACTCACACAACTCGAAACTTCTACTGACTAACACAGACTACTCGTCTGTGTTGCCTCTGTACAAAAGAAACCAGAGCGGTGGGGGTTGGAAGGTGAACCGGCAGGGACACCACTTTGCCCTGCATAAGTGCTCGAGGCACAGATTTGAAGGTTGGAACATGTTCGATCACGTCATGCAATCCATGCTGGAAGCCACTACCGGGGACGGGAGAAAATCCTGTCGAAATGGAAAATCGACTTAAAAAACCACAAAGAAACCAAGGATGCCACACAGGTCCACGTATGAAACAGATACCAGCGACAGAAGAAGTTCTGTCCCACTCCTTACACGTCCGTAGAAACTGCAACGGCATTCCATAGTGGTCTGGAGGAAATGAGAGTAAACTGGAAGAAGATATATCCTAAGTTAACAGGACATGCCAAACAGTGCTTAGAAGTGGAGGAAAACACGAGTGACTTTTCCTATTTTCAAGATTAAAAGGAAGAGATTAACCAGCCCAACGAGTCAAGCTCGATTATCATCAACCCTTTAATGGAAAGGCACAATGCTACAAGTTCTATGGCCCTTAACAGGTAAAGCAATCCAGAGGGGAAAGGAAATAAGGGAATAACTGGTAGGGCGGGGCTCCCCTTTCCCGCTGGCAGGACGGGGTTCCCCCTTGCCGCTGGCATGGCGGAGTTCCCCCCTTCCCACTGGCATGACGGGGCTCCCCCTTTCCCGCTGGCAGGGCGGGGCTCTCCCTTCCTGCTGGCAAGGGGGCTCCCCCTTCCTGCTGACTGAGGGGCTCCCCATTCCTGCTGGCAGGGAGCTCCCCGCTTTCCCGCTGGCAGGGCGGGGCTCCCCCATTTCTGCTGACAGGGTGGGGCTACCCCTTTCCGCTGGAAGGGCAGGGCTCCCCGTTAAAAAAAATCTAAAAAAAATAGTGTAATTATTTATATATATATATATATATATATATATATATATATATATATATATATATATATATATATATATATATATATATATATATATACACACAGATTTATATGCATATACATATATCTACATACATAGTTGTCGTAAAGTTTGGAGTATTGGCAGTAGCCTACTAGACACAGATCTCGATATAGAAGGGATAAGTTGACCCTCAAAGGGCATATAAAAAAATAAAACCTGGATTTTCAGCACAGTTTGAGGGCTCTATGAGGGTTGGTTCTTCGTGTCGTTTTCTCCGGTAGTATGGTGGAAACTCTTAAAAATGACTTTTGAATCTTCTCAGGAATGGGTTCAGTCATTTGAGGGACTAATTTCAGGCCATCATCTCTACAGAATCCAAATTCTTCCATGTAGATTCCAACTGTGCTTTGAACTGATCCAGTTCCATAAACATCAGACACTAGATGATCGTAGTTGTCCTGGTCGCCATGAAACACTGTTCCTTCAGGTTGATCCTTAACCACAGCACTATTACTGATTACTGAAACACTTACAATTCAAAAGAAAAAGCATAGGACTCATAATTACCTAGTATGTTTAGGAAAGTAGTTGGTTGTTTAGATATGAAGAGATGGCGGAGTGTCATACATAGTAGGATATGCGTTTTCATGTTCCACTGTCCACCTGTTGCTGCTTTACACATATCTTGACTAACTGTTAGTACTAATATTCATTCTCGATCTGATGGGTCCCTCATACCACACATTTGTAAATACAGATTGTAGAACATAAGCAGGAATGTCTTGCTTGAGGGTATACTCGAGAACACTATTCTATCTTATTTCTCTTTCTCTTGTTTTGTTAAATATTTTATAGGTTATATAGGAGATATTTATTTTAATGTTATTACTCTTCTTAAAATATTCTATTTTCCTTTTTTACTTTCCTCACTGGGCTATTTTCCCTGTTGGAGCCTCTGGGATTATAGCATCCTGCTTATCCAACTAGGGTTGTAGGTTAGCTAATAATAATAATAATAATAATAATAATAATAATAATAAGGAACGCAACTAGATTTGGTGGGCCATAGAAGTGTCTTGGTTTCTTTGAAGGCATTGAGTAATTTAGTGTAAAGCTCAAGACTAACTTCTTTGATCCAGTCATCATCTCACAAATCACAAGCAGAAAGAACAATTGTTTTCAGTGATTCCAAAAATTTACAAAATATCAGTGTGTCTTTATATGGGGGGTGATCAGAAGTCGATGCTGTCTTTCAGGTCAGAACAGTGTTCAATCTTCAACCTGAGATTGACTAGTTATTTCAAAATCTTGTTCATTATTGCTATTGTTGCATAGATTCTCATTATACACATTTCTAAATGACAAAGTTTTAGAACCCGAACTTTGTGAATAACTTCTTTTATAATAAAATCGTAGATGCGAAAATGCTTTCTCTATACATCTTTTCTTGTCTGATGTTTCCTCAGTTTCTGTGATGGTGTAACACTGGGCGGTATTCATAAAGAAAAGGATATGCTTATACTTGCAAAATATGAAGGAAATCCTTCTACTTGTATTCATAAACATTTCAAGCAAAAGCTTCTACTTTTAGAGCAAAAGCATATCCTTAAAATCACATAAAAGTAAATGGTTATACATAAAGAAGACCCTTTACTTCATATAAAGAGCATATGCTTCGAAAAAGCTGAGTCTGGTCAGTAGCAGACTGCAGTTCGAAGAGAAAGGTTGTTCTGTCCGATTCTTAGCACGATGGCAGATTTTGTGGATGTGAGGCATGTTAAACTATACATGCCCCGTTTACCCACACTTGATCGTGATTTCAAGATGTCATTCCGTTTTGAAGAACAAAATGTACAGTGGCTTGCGGACAGATATCTTGTCCACACCTGGAATCTCGATGAAATATAAAGGTTAAGCCATAACTTGGTGATATGCATTTTACATTTGCTTTTCCATGTATAAACAGTTGGGAGAATACGAAGGCTGATGTATTTAGGTTGTATGTATGTACAAACAGTATATATGTATGTATATATATATATATATATATATATATGTATATATATATATATATATATATATATATATATATATAATGTGTGTACAGTACATGCGAATATACTGTATTCACATAATATATAAATATAGTTTATATATATATATATATATATATATATATATATATATATATATATATATTATATATGTATGTACAGTATATATATATATATATATATATATATATATATATATACATATATTATATATATGTATATGTATGTATATATATGTCTGTGTATATATACATCGTATAAATATACATATATATACAGAATATTCATATACTGCAAAAGCTTATATACATGCATGTATATACATATTTATAAACTATATATATGTATTTATATATATTATATATATATATATATATATATATATATATATATATATATATATATATATATACTGTATATATCGATTCGTACCAGAAATAGATTGTTCTAAATCCCATACCTGAAATAATTTATCTGAAATTAATTATTTCAATTACCCTTTGCCCTTCGTCCGGGTATCTTAAATTTTCCTTTAAACTGCAAAGTTGAGCGTTTAGCGTCTTCAAAACTTTTCAACTCAAATCCATAAATCAAATCACGTAGTTTATTATTATTATTATTATTATTATTATTATTATTATTATTATTATTATTATTATTATTATTATTATTTCATTATCATTATTGTTGTTGTTGTTGTTATAAAACAAGAATGGAATTTTTCGCGAGTCCTAAAAGAATTCGGAAGAAAATCTTCTCGGATTTCCAAATGGCTTCAGAAGAAATAGCCATAGACTTAGCATGGAATTCTGAATGCCTCCAGAACGGAATCTCAGAACGGTATCGGAAGAAAACTTTCCCGAATTTCCAAAAGTCTTCAAAGGACATAGCCGTATACTTAACATGGATTTCTGAATGACTCCAGAACTGAAATTTCCAGGAGCAGTCCTGAACGACTCCTCCCCGAGCTTCAAATGACTTCTGAAGACCTGATCTTCATTTTTTCAAACGTTGCCTGCAACACCTCACATGATCTGAATGTAGCTGGCGAAATCTAACCAAGGAATTGCGCGTCAATAGGAGTAAGAGGAAATGAGTTGATGACTGGGAGAAGGATTTCACTTAACTCACAGAGATCGCGTTCTGGCGGAATAGGAAGCTGCCGGTAAAAATTATGTGTTACGTCTTCGGAACACCATCAACTACAGATGGTTTTGATTGTTGCCGAAGTTGCCGATCGTTCGTTTTATATCACCCGACCTATAGAAAGACACGGGATCTTCCATTTTCAGCTGAGCTTTGAAGATCATAATGTATGCGCCTTGAAGGATCCTTTGCTTGGGCTTTTGCCACGATGTCTTATTAAAGGAGAATCGGAAAAAGTACGAGGCTTTGTATCGGTGCAAAAACGGATTGCAGGGAATGAGGATGGAGGCAGAATGGTTCAACTGAACGGTGAGTGACGTGTAGTTCTTCAACAGGATTGTCCTAAAATTCGCCATTGAAGTAAGGACATATCCAGACGACATTGGTAATTATATCATGTTGCTCGTCATTTGCTTTGGCATGATAGTGTATGCGGAGAAATCGAAAATATTCATCTCTTTACTCATTGCCCAGATAGGTAAAGAATAAATGCCTTCGATTTCCCTGAGGAATCTGACGAAGTGAGGACTCGCAGCACTGAAATCTCTTTTGAAATCTAGAAGGACACTGACGAACTAAGGAAAAGAGACAATGAAATCTCGAAAGAAACAGATAATCTAATGAAAGAAGATCTTGAAAACTAGAAGACAGGAGAGAACAGCGAAGAGGAGCCTCTAATGCCAGAGGTGAGACACCTAAAAATAGAGAGCCTCTAATGTTAGAAGTGAGGCACCTCAAAATATAGATCGAAGACCCTCTAATGCTAAAAGTATGGAACTTAGAAATATATGTCAAAGAACTTCTAATTCTAGAAGTGTGGGAGCTAAAGAGAGAGGTCAAAGAACTTCTAATGTTAGAGATGTGGGAGCTATAAAGAGAGGTCAAAGAACTTCTAATGCTTGAGGTAAGGGAGCTGAAAAGAGGTAAAAGAACTTCTAATGCTAGAGGTGTGGGAGCTAAAAAGAGGTCAAAGAACTTCTAATGCAAGGGGTGGAGGAGCTAAAAAGAGGTCAAAGAACTTCTAATGCTAGAGGTGTGGGAGCTAAAAAAGAGGTCAAAGAACTTCTAATGCTAGAGGTGTGGGACCTGAAAAGAGGTCAAAGAACTTCTAATGCTAGAGATGTGGGAGCTAAAAAGAGGTCAAAGAACTTCTAATGCTAGAGGTGTGGTAGCTAAAAAGAGGTCAAAGAACTTCTAATGCTAGAGGTGTGGGAGTTAAAAAGAGGTCAAAGAACTTCTAATGCTAGAGGTGTGGGAGCTAAAAAGAGGTCAAAGAACTTCTAATGCTAGAGGTGTGGGAGCTAAAAAGGAGTCAAAGAACTTCTAATGCTAGAGGTGTGGGAGCTAAAAAGAGGTCAAAGAACTTCTAATGCCAGAGGTGTGGGAGCTAAAAAGAAGTCAAAGAACTTCTAATGCTAGAGGTGTGGGAGCTAAAAAGAAGTCAAAGAACTTCTAATGCTAGAGGTGTGGGAGCTAAAAAGAGATCAAAGAACTTCTAATGCTAGAGGTGTAGGAGCTAAAAAAGAGGTCAAAGAACTTCTAATGCTAGAGGTGTGGGAGCTAAAAAGAGGTCAAAGAACTTCTAATGCTAGAGGTGTGGGAGCTAAAAAGAGGTAAAAAAACTTCTAATGCAAGGGGTGGGGGAGCTAAAAAGAGGTCAAAGAACTTCTAATGCTAGAGGTGTGGGAGCTAAAAAAGAGGTCAAAGAACTTCTAATGCTAGAGGTGTGGAAGCTGAAAAGAGGTCAAAGAACTTCTAATGCTAGAGGTGTGGGAGCTAAAAAGAGGTCAAAGAACTTCTAATGCTAGAGGTGTGGTAGCTAAAAAGAGGTCAAAGAACTTCTAATGCTAGAGGTGTGGGAGCTAAAAAGAGGTCAAAGAACTTCTAATGCTAGAGGTGTGGGAGCTAAAAAGAGGTCAAAGAACTTCTAATGCTAGAGGTGTGGGAGCTAAAAAGGAGTCAAAGAACTTCTAATGCTAGAGGTGTGGGAGCTAAAAAGAGGTCAAAGAACTTCTAATGCCAGAGGTGTGGGAGCTATAAAGAAGTCAAAGAACTTCTAATGCTAGAGGTGTGGGAGCTAAAAAGAAGTCAAAGAACTTCTAATGCTAGAGGTGTGGGAGCTAAAAAGGAGTCAAAGAACTTCTAATGCTAGAGGTGTAGGAGCTAAAAAAGAGGTCAAAGAACTTCTAATGCTAGAGGTGTGGGAGCTAAAAAGAGGTCAAAGAACTTCTAATGCTAGAGGTGTGGGAGCTAAAAAGAGGTCAAAGACCTTCTAATGCAAGGAGTGGGGGAGCTAAAAAGAGGTCAAAGAACTTCTAATGCAAGGAGTGGGGGAGCTAAAAAGAGGTCAAAGAACTTCTAATGCAAGGGGTGTGGGAGCTAAAAAGAGGTCAAAGAACTTCTAATGTAAGGGGTGGGGGAGCTAAAAAGAGGTCAAAGAACTTCTAATGCAAGGGGTGGGGGAGCTAAAAAGAGGTCAAAGAACTTCTAATGCAAGGGGTGGGGAAGCTAAAAAGAGGTCAAAGAACTTCTAATGCATGGGGTGTGGGAGCTAAAAAGAGGTCAAAGAACTTCTAATGCAAGGGGTGGGGAAGCTAAAAAGAGGTCAAAGAACTTCTAATGCAAGGGGTGGGGAAGCTAAAAAGAGGTCAAAGAACTTCTAATGCAAGGGGTGGGGAAGCTAAAAAGAGGTCAAAGAACTTCTAATGCTAGAGGTGTGGGAGCTAAAAAGAAGTCAAAGAACTTCTAATGCAAGGGGTGGGGAAGCTAAAAAGAGGTCAAAGAACTTCTAATGCAAGGGGTGGGGAAGCTAAAAAGAGGTCAAAGAACTTCTAATGCTAGAGGTGTGGGAGCTAAAAAGAAGTCAAAGAACTTCTAATGCAAGGGGTGGGGAAGCTAAAAAGAGGTCAAAGAACTTCTAATGCAAGGGGTGGGGAAGCTAAAAAGAGGTCAAAGAACTTCTAATGCTAGAGGTGTGGGAGCTAAAAAGAGTTCAAAGAACTTCTAATGCAAGGGGTGGGGGAACTAAAAAGAGTTCAAAGAACTTCTAATGCAAGGGGTGGGGGAACTAAAAAGAGTTCAAAGAACTTCTAATGCAAGGGGTGGGGGAACTAAAAAGAGTTCAAAGAACTTCTAATGCAAGGGGTGGGGGAACTAAAAAGAGTTCAAAGAACTTCTAATGCAAGGGGTGGGGGATAGATGTCGCCAGCGAGGCTTTGGGGAAGGCGCGGCGGCGTCTGTGTTCTTTCTGATGCGTAAACTTAATTAGATATAAGTAAAAACAGGGCATTAAATACGTATTATAAATACTAAACTCTTTCTTATCTTGACAGCACTAATAAAATCTTACTAGTTCCAACATGTAACTAAGCGCTCCCGAAACACGAGTCAACCTTTTACTTCTGCTTGGAGGATATCCTCGCAAGTAAAAGGTAATCATTATGAATATAGAAAGAAAGATTTGCTTATACTTCTACCTTTTGCTTCAGAGAATTACCTTGTACTTCTACCTTATGTTTACAAGGATATCCTTCATTTTTATGAATACCTCCCACTGTCTCACTAAAAACTGCTTGGGTCGCACTCATGGAATTAGGTCTCCCTTGCGAAAAGATCTAGTCCTCTTATTTTACATAGTAAATCTTCATCATTTAGTTAAATTTTCTTTTCTTCAATGTTTTTATACGCATCTGAGTGGAACTCCTGCAAGCTATGTATATTACCAGAATTCTTTACCTTGTCACCTTTACAAAATATACAGTATTTACCAAATATCACTATTTAAGATCTTTTTTTGGCGACTTATTCACTTACATTCAAGCATTTGTTTTTATGCTTAACAATGTGCGGCGACCAATTCAAAAACACTCTCGTCTTTATAGATAAACTAGTAAAAAACTAATGTACAAATAAGTAAGAAAAATAATTAATCTTAACTTCGAACTACATTTGAACAAATACCTTTAAATTTTCTATAAAACATTAAAGGCACTTTATCTTTTTAAAATGAGTTTGGAATTTGTCAGGAGAAAAAATCATCACTTGCTTATTTGGATTTATCGGTTTGAAACGGATAGAAAAGTTTTGGTATCTATTTCGATATAACGTAAACTTTGGCTAAAAAAAAAGCGTATGTAACAAGGACGTATTTATAATGCAATATGTAATTACAGATTATTTATTTTTTCCTGAGAGGACTTCGTTTGCAAAGAGAACTATGTTAAAATCAAGATTTTTTTTCGCTTTGGCTGTGAACATTTTGTATTCCTTTAGAAATACATATTATACTATTGAAATGTTTGCTTTTTTACATATGTTTCTTGATATATTGCAATAGTCCCTGCAAAATTTCTTGAAAGTCCAAATATGATTGACCGCCCATATAAAGGCTTAATGTAGATTTATGTGAGGCAGAGTTGAGCGTAGTATGAAACAGGGGGTTTTGGTCCCCTATGTGAGAACGGCCCCGAGTTGAGAATGGAAGTAATAATGTGGTTTCTAGGAGGGTTACAAAATTTCGGTATGTTTGGATAAATGGATAAATTCCAGGAATTTAGAAGGTAAGAAGAACTAATTACGTTTAATAAATCCAAAGAAATATCTTGCAATTCCAAATTATAAAAGGGCTCAGTGCGCGGGCCAATACTCACCTCGACAGAACTCTCAAAATTTACGTTTTGGTCCAATTATT
This sequence comes from Palaemon carinicauda, assembly GCF_036898095.1. Classification (NCBI taxonomy): domain Eukaryota; kingdom Metazoa; phylum Arthropoda; class Malacostraca; order Decapoda; family Palaemonidae; genus Palaemon; species Palaemon carinicauda. Next base: position 69,369,254 of record NC_090760.1, on the reverse strand, counting down.
ATTATTATTATTATTATTATTATTATTACCTCCGCCAAGGAGGTCATGTTTTCACCTCTGTCTATTTGTTTGTCATCAACCTAACTCAAAAAAGTTAAGGGCGAATTTTGACCAACGTACTACAAATATATTAAAAACGATGTATTCAGGCCGAATCTCTCTCTCTCTCTCTCTCTCTCTCTCTCTCTCTCTCTCTCTCTCTCTCTCTGAATGACATTTAGGCCGGTATAACTCATGTATGGTGTTTTTATTATTATTTTACATCGAACCATATCTTGAAAGTACTTTTTCTTTTATCGGTGACTTGAACAAGACTAATGTCGAAATAATCTAATGTAGCTGTTAACGGAAGGAATTGTTTAGCTGCAATTCTC
>NC_090760.1:69346380-69361380 GCF_036898095.1 Palaemon carinicauda | reverse complement strand
GCACGGTGAGTAAGGTGGTGGGCGGGGCTACTACTACAAAAAAAAAAAAAAAAAAAAAAAGGAACTCATAGCTCAGTAAGGGCGTGACAGGGTGCACTTCCTTAGAATGAGGTGTACCAAGATTTCTTGTGTCCAACTGTGCAGAATGAGCAGTAGTAGAGAATAAACGGTTGATGTGTAAAGTATTAGAGAATAATGTTAACTACTAATTTTGTGGGATAAATCTAGCTGGAAGATGTTACAGGAGCTAAAATATCAATGAAAAAAAAAATAGTATACAGTAGAAACCATCCGTTAGTCAACCTAACAAAATGCAAATTATCACTTAATATAGGCCTAAAGAATTGACAGTTGTTTAAAATGTTTTTTTCAATTAGCTCTACCTACGCCTAAATATTTTCTATTGAATTTCTACCCAATTCTTTCTTTTCTGGTTCACATAGTACATTTTTATTTGATGTAGGTCTATTGTTACCTATTGTAGTTTGCTGTAACGACTTTCATTCTCTAGGCCTATAGAAACTAAAGCAAGGCCGTTTCCCCAGGACGAGCAGATGAAAGTGACCCTACTATTGTGGTTACAGAAGCATCAAAACTTCAGCAACAAATAAAACTAGACCGTAACAGCGATGCATAAGAATTAGTCAAAATAATTAAGAGGGCTATTAAGTATTAAGATGTCATAATAAAGAGCTATATTTATCTTAAAAAGATTTAATAGCACTTAAATTATTTATCCGTAAATCTGTGTTCTTTGTTAACAATTTCCTGTATAATTACAGCTTATTTTGTAATTACAACTTTTCAGTCAAACTGTAAGTCTATATGATAATGATAAACTGATAGACCGGTCAATAGATCAGAGTTATTTAAGAAAATTGCTGAAATGAGAGAGCATTGAATGACAGCATATTTCTTAACCTGTGGCTAATTTTAGTATGTGAATTATTGGCCAAGGATTCTGACTCAGACTAGTTATTGCGTGAAGATGCTATTTCTGGATCTATTTGAAAATTTACGTTGTTTTAATTTTGACTGAATATAATTTATTCTGTTGAGAGAGAGAGAGAGAGAGAGAGAGAGAGAGAGAGAGAGAGAGAGAGAGAGAGAGAGAGAGAGAGAGAGTGTCCTACACTTTTTTTCTCTGTTAGACAAAACAAATACTCATATATCGAATCTTCTCTTTTTTTCTCTGTTAGACAAAACAAATACTCATATATCGAATCCTCTCTCTCTCTCTCTCTCTCTCTCTCTCTCTCTCTCTCTCTCTCTCTCTCTCTCTCTCTCTCTCTCTCTCTCTCTCTCTCTCTTCCTGATTATCATTTGACTCATAAAGGCACCAGGATCCAAAAATTTCTAGTCATAATAAATCATTCTCGAGCGAGACATAAGTTGGTTGATATAAGTCTAATCTCAAAACCATGTCGAGGGAAATCATTCAAACGAATCATATCACAATTCTGCGAAGGACTTGGCAAAAGGAATTCGATCGCTGTCCTTGAGCTGTTTGATAAAAGGCATTTGGTGTGAATTCCTTTGAAAGAAACGAGAGAAGAATTCGGTGAAAATACGAGTGACTGTTGCACCCCTTGAGGTAGCCAGCTCTGCTGGAAGGACATAATGACGTCATTTGTAAAAAATGTATCAATTTGAGTTTGAACAACTATTTCTATTTGGGATATTCTTATGCAATAATTCCCTGTTGAAATTAAATTGTGAATTATTAAATATTTTATAGTTAAGAATGTTGATGACGCTAAAATATGCAAATTAATTGGTTTCATCTGGTGGTATCTGGCAGTGATTTCCTGGCTGTATAAATACAGCGAATCCTTCAAATTCTATTATTCTGTGGTTGACTGTGAAGAGTGACACTATTCAAAAAGGTTCCTGAAACATTCCGTTTACAAGACGGGACTCAATAGTTTATTTCCTCTTTATTCTTCGTGAATTAGAAGTTTATTTTGACAGTGGACAAAAATGGCAGCGCTGAAAACACTGTTATTCCTCGTGAGTTGTGCCATAGCTGTTTCAGCTTTTCCTCAAGGTAAGGAACATAAAATATAATTTATTTTCACAGGGAATAAACTTCAAAGGCGGAGAAATGTATTGGTAAACAAATGGATGAGATCACAGTGGGTAGGCTTAGGTTTAAAATAATTAAGATTGTCATTGAATTTATATGGGATGATATTCAACGAATTTTATTAAGATATGAGGGAAATTTTATATTGTGGTAGCCTTATATAAACAGGGTATATACAGGGTATATGTATACATATATATATACAAAAATATACATATATGTATATATATATACATATATATATATATATATATATATATATATATATATATACATATATATACGTATATACATATACATATATATATATATATATATATATATATATATATATATATATATATATATACATATACACACACACACACACACACACACATATATATATATATATATATATATATATATATATATATATATATACATACATATGTATATATATGTGTATCCAAATAATATATACATATACATACACACACACACACATATATATATATATATATATATATATATATATATATATATATATATATATATATATACTGTATATATATGTGTGTATCCAAATAAGCCATATATATATTTTTTTGATAGATTTCGCCTGGGGCTCTGGTCCAGAGGTCGTTAAGAGAATCCAGACATTAATGTATCAAAAAAAATATATATGGCTTATTTGAATATGAAAATACGTCTAAATGTGCAAAATTTATCATATATGTGTAAATATATACATACACACAACGCACATATATATATATATATATATATATATATATATATATACTGTATATATATATATATATATATATATATATATATATATATATATATATATATATATATATATATATATATATATATATGTCAACTACTACCTGACTCAAATACTCTCAATATAGGCATGTTTTCTATATATATATATATATATATATATATATATATATATATATATATATATATATATGCTAATTACTTGTAGACAAATACTTTGAATATAGGCCTATGCTTTCGATTTTAGGGGGAACCACCATTGAAGGGGACGCGGAAACTATTGCAACTGAGAATACCGGAGGCCTACCTAGAGATGGCATCCCTGTGATCATTATACAGAGGAGACCCATTTTCTTTGGTAAATAAATCAGTTTGAGATATTTTTCTTCTTTTTGGCGCACGGGTTGCATGAGGTAGCCATGCATGATGGGGCTATAGGTCTAGGAAGCTCTCTCTCTCTCTCTCTCTCTCTCTCTCTCTCTCTCTCTCTCTCTCTCTCTCTCTCATATCAATTATTTTACTGAGTAATTTATGACATTTTTTTGCACACCTTTTATAATTTCATTCGTCATACTGCTGGTATTATTATTATTATTATTATTATTATTATTATTATTATTATTATTATTATTAGCTAAGCTATAAGCCAAAGAGCTCCAACAGGGAAAAATAGCCCAGTGAGGAAAGGAAATAAGAAAATAAATAAATGATATAAGAAGTAATGAACGACTAAAATAAAATAGTTTAAAAACATTAACAGAAAAACATATATTGCATATATAAACTATAAAAATATTTATGTTAGACTGTTAAACATAAGAACATTTGCTGCTACTACTACTACTACTACTACTAGTAGTAGTAGCATTAGTAAAATCACCAATGTGTTAGGAATAGTAGTAATAATACTATTAATGATGGTAATACTAGCGGTAATAGGTGGTAGTAATAATGATACTATTGCTAGTAGTAATGATAGTAGTACTAGACTTGTGTGAAGCTCCGTAAGTAATTTTTGAGACAATTGAAGCTTCACACATGTCTAGTACTACTATCATTACTACTACTATCATTGGTATCATTACTACTACTACTATTACACTACTAGTAATACTACAGTTATAATACTACTACTAATACTAGTCCTGCTATCACTGCCACTATTTATACTACCATTACTACTGCTATCACTAATATTACCATTACAGTAGTCACTAGAACTACAATCATTGCAACTATTAGTACTAGTACTACTATCACTAGTAATACTACCATTACAATAACTAGTACTACTACTACTAGCAATACTATCACTGATAATATTACCATTACTGATACTAGTACTACTACAACTAACACTACTATCATTAGTAATACTACCACTCCTGATCCTAGTACTGCTACCATTACTATGACTAGTACTATCCTAACTACTATTACTACTTATTACCACTATTACTATCACCATTACTACTAGCACTACCTACAACTTGTAATAATATAGTCATTAAAATACTACTGCTAGTACTACTACTACCTCTAGTACTACTACCATTACTACTCTCCTCTCCCTCCCTCCCTTCCAGCCACAGACAGAGACGACGGAGGCTTCTTCAACCCTTTCTTCAGTCTCTTCCCGAGCCTGTTCAACCGGCGCCGTATCTTTGGCGGGAACTCCACCTCCAACGCCACCACCGACTTCCCTTTCTCCTTCTTCGGGGGCGGTGCAAACCCTTCGGAGGGCGACCTCAACACGAACTCTACTCACGAGGTCATGATGAAGGATGGCCACAAGGTCGAGGTTAATCGGACCACCGGAGGAGACAAAGATGGCGGTTTCTTCTTCACCCGGGTAGTGATGAGCATCGTGCCTGACGAAGGCGCCGAAGGGGGGAGTGCTAACGACGGTTCAGAGGTTCCTGCGTTCCCAGGGGCGTCCCCTTCGGAGGATCCGAGTATTAATCAGGTAGAGGATGAATTTGTGGAAGATTTCGCATAAGTTTCTGATCAATGCTTTCGCTTTGTAGCTAAACGTGATAATTTCAATCGTGTCCTTTGCTATGAATGAAGTCTGTTCCGATTAACAAATCCATTTGCATAATATGGATTGGATTTATGGATTTGTGATAAATCCCTCTGATAAATCAACTTATAAATCCCTTGAAAACTAAATCTATTTGTTATCATTTTCCTAATAAGGTAATTAATCGAAGCGTGAAGATAAAATAACTATGAGTAATTTCTTTTAAGTGCATTATGAGGAAAAATCGAACAATGTATTTATTCGAGGATTTAATCACTAAAATATTATATAACAAAAAAATCCAGCAACAGATTACATTGAGGATTTAATGGCTTAAAGGTATATGAAAAAATCCACCAATGGATTTCATTTGGGATTTAATCACGTAAAATTAGAAGAAAAAATCTACTATGGATTTAATCGAAGATTTAATGCTTTAAAAGGATTATGAATAAAAACACTTCACCGGATTTAACTGAGGAGTTAATCAGAATATTATATGAAAAATCCACCAATGGATTTAATTGAAGATTTAATCACGTTTCTGACAACCAAAGCTTAGTATGTTCACTGTTCAATATCATGTCTTATATATCTAAATTATCAGAATTAATATTATTGTGCTTTTTGTCTGCTTTTATGTCTTTGCTTGTAAATTGAAGAAAATAACTGCTTGTTTTTTTGTATTTCTGTTCTTGCTTTTGTATTGTAACTTGTAAATTCAAAATAATTGTTTGTATTAGCTTGTAATATATTATTGGCCTGTAAGATACAAATAATACATTGGTTCTATTTTCGTATATTTTCAAAGACAAAATTATTTTGTTTATATTTTTTTTTTTTTTTTTTTTGTCAATTGGATTTTCTTTGCTGCTAATAAAGACTCAGTAATGAACTTTTAACAATGATTTTTATTCACGGTTTCTGAGTAATCAATTTAAAAACAAACACACATATGCATATATACATACATTCACATATATATGTATATATATACATATATATGTGTATATATATACACATATATGTGTATCTATATACACACATATATGTGTGTATATATACACACACACACACACATATATATATATATATATATATATATATACATATATATATATATATATACTGTATATATATCCGTGTGTGCATATATATATATATATATATATATATATATATATATATATATATCCTACATATGTATCATACATACAATTCCGTGTACAGTACAACTACACGTATGGATGTACAGTATTTATGCATGTATGTATGTATACATATATGTATAGATGCACTCCGAATACATACCTACCTTCATCCATCATTTGCATAAAAATGAATCTAATTACATTCTATTCTATCACTCACTACACGAGGAGAGGTTACTGAGCTATAGGCCTACACCTTTGTTTAAGATAGAAATCAAACATGGCTATTCACGGATTCGTTGGGACCGGGACGACTATTCTAAGCTGAACTATGATCTCTAATAAAGGATCTTTAGAATTTGAGTTTAGTGAAAGATTGAAAAAAAGCAAATCAGACAATGGCTAGGTTGAGTAAAATTTGGAAATCAAATCGCCTGAAATTACATATTAACATCAGATTATATATTAGTTTAGTGAGATCGGTGTTACTGTATGGACATGAGTCATGGTATGACAATGAAACAATCTCCAATAGATTTAGTAGATTTGAGAACAAACCCCTCAGACGAATATTGGGAGTTAAATGGCAGGACAGGATTAGAAATGAAACTATAAGAGAGAGGAGTCGAGTGCCATATGTGGATGAGATCATGATGAGTAGTAGATGGAGATAGTGTGGGCATGCTCTTCGCGCTCCCCAAGAGAGATTAGTTCACCAGACTTTCAATTGGGCTCCACAAGGCACTAGCAGAGTTGGAAGACCCAGGCCTACATGGCTGAGGACTAAAAAACATGAAATAGGAGATGATGGATGGAGAAGTATTGAATTAAAAACTCAAGATAGAGACGAGTGGCGAAATCTAACCGAGGTCCTTTGCGTCAATAGGCCTAGGAGATGATGATGATGTAAAAAGTTAAGAAAGGTTGGATAGCAAGGTAGAATACAGGAAATGAGACCGGAGATAGGAATATGAAAAAAATAAATTTTGAGATATCAAAAAATTTGATAAAGAAATTTCTTACAATAAGGGGTTGGTTGCCTGATGCGCTCTCTCTAATACCTTCGATCAAAAAATAATAAATCAAGTCTTCTAAATCAATATATTTACTGTGAATATAATAAACTCAGAAATACATTCTGATAATCATTGGTCAAATATATTTCAATTGAATATATATTCTGAAAAGCAATAAATGTTTGATGTCTGTCAAAGCAAGAGCCCGTGTAGGCCTACCACGTAAGGTGGGTTAATCTAAGCAGAACCAATAAATGAAGTCTGATATACAAAGGATTCGGGAATAAATTTTGTAAATGAAAATCTAGTTCAAAATCATTCATTTTGAGATATTCTAAAATTTATCATTTAAAACTAATGGTGTTTAGAAACAGAGAAACACACGAAGATGAAAAACAAATATGTATGTAAAAAAATCATTTTGAGATACACCAAAATTCATGATTTAAAACTGATACTGATTTTGGAAAATTTTGAAACAAAATATTGTTGTTGGTAAAAAAATCAATAGAATTTCATAAAATATGTGATAATACAAAAGTAACAAATAAAGATATTAATAACGTTAGTAAAAAACTAAAACTAAAATACCAACTGTCATTAACAAAAAATAATGGAGTATCATTAACAAACATAAAAACCAATTAGTGTCATTAACAGGAAAAATAAGTGTTAGTAACGAAAAAAATAAGTATGTGTTTCTAATAAACACCTTAGCAATAAAAATACAATATTGACTTCCTGTGACGTAATTAAAGAATTAAATCATTCGAATCATTAACTAAGAAAAAAATAGCAATTTCAATTTTCTCCAAAATAAAGACAACTAACTAATAACAGAACAAACAGAAATCAGAGGTTTGGTATAAATTGCTGTTGCTAACTAACGCTGATTGTCCTGGGCTGCTTCTGCGAGCTACATTAAGGTAAGTCAGATGATAAGTCTAAGATATACAAGTTCTCATATTATTAAAATCGTGAAGATATTGAATTAATTATAAATTTACTTACTAAACTATCATGCAAAATAAACCCTTAAGGTTAGTTATATGTCTATAAGCATTAGCATTACTTTTGTGGATTGGATATAATAACCAACTTACTTTCCCTGAAAGTCCAAATTTTCATCGCTTCAAAACTACCTGTTCATTAACGATTCACATATCCTCTGTAGGAGGTGACGTCACCACCCCTGGTGCGACGCAAGAGAAGGTCATTCCGTAACTACTTGAATTCCCTGAGGCGTCGCAAGGTCAAGGCTAAATCTATGCGCAGGTGCCACAACTCCGAGGAGTCAGCCGAGAATGTCCTAGACGACAGAGCGAGTGTCCTGAATGCTCCCGCACCATTACCCAGGGTGCCAAATCCACCGACACTTGAGGGCGACACGAATGTCAACTACGTGGGCAATGTCCCGGTACTCAGGGATGACCCCGACGTAGAGATCTTCGACATTAATCTGATGAGAGCCGCCGAAGAGGCATTTCGCTCAAGAAACTCGCCACCATTAGTGGCTGGGCCCGTGATGTCACAGCCCATCGCGTCTGGGCCCGTGAGGTCACAGCCCATCATGGCCGAGCCTCTGAGGTCACAGCCCATCATGGCCGAGCCTCTGAGGTCACAGCCCATCATGGCCGAGCCTCTGAGGTCACAGCCCATCATGGCCGAGCCTCTGAGGTCACAGCCCATCATGGCCGAGCCTCTGAGGTCACAGCCCATCATGGCCGAGCCTCTGAGGTCTTTGAGATATCAACCTGCTGAGGACGAGCCTCTACAGTCGCAGCCCATCATGGCCGAGTCTCTGAGGTCTTTGAGAACGCAACCTGCAGCAGATGAACCTCTGAGGTCTTTGAGATCACAAGATATTGAAGCCAAACCACTACGGTCTCAATCCATCAGTGCCGAGCCTCTGAGGTCTTTGAGATCAGAACCTTCTGTGGATGAGCCTTTGAGTTCGCAACCCATCAATGCCGGGCCTCTTAGGCCTTTGAGATCGCATACTGCAGTGGAAGAACTTCGTGAATCACAACTCATCAGCTCTGAGCCTCTGAAATCTTTGAGTTCTCAACCTACCAAGTCTGAGCCTTCAAGGTCTCTCAGATCACAACCTGTTCTGGCCAAGCCTCTTGAATCAAGACCCGACCTAACAGAGCTTTTGGAACCAAGACCGTCGAGACAGCAGGCTCTGAGAGCTTTGCCCTACGAAGTTCAGGCTTCAAAGGCACCTCCTTTGCAAACCCAAGACTCTAGTCTGCTCTTCAAGAAGTTTCTTCGGCTGCTGTAACTTTCTTCATCTGGCTGATGTAAGTAAATAGGTCTTACTCCAATTTCTGTTGAGTAAATACGTCTTACTCCAATTTCTGTTGAGTAAATACGTCTTACCCCAATTTCTGCTGATTCTGTGAAAGGTCCTTCACTGTCTAATGCTTGTTCACAGATGGCAGAAATTCACTGTCTTGAACAAGCTTTTGTAATACCTTATTTTGTATTTATTTTTTTTTTTCTAGAAAAATAAATTAATTTTCAGCTTTTATGGTAAATTTTCTACTTTTATATATATTTGTAATTATTTATTAATTTATTTCTTATTTATCTCTTTTTTGTTTTTGTTTTGGTAGTGTCCAAAAACTTGCTGTAAAGGACTGTAGACTTTTATACATGAAACTAAATTCATTCATTAAATCAGTTAGTTCACTCTTACCATTAAAATTTCGAATGCTTACAAATTTAATCATCAAAATTACAGATTATAATTTCCACTTCTGAATAAATCTGTTTTCTTCTACCTCTTGCAAATAAAAAAAAAATGCAAAATATTCAGTAATAATTTTCAGTTGATCTAGTCTTTGGATTTTTTAAAATTACATATTTTTATTTACATCTGTTTTCTTTACTTTTGTGTTACTTGATTTTTTTTTAGTTTTTTTGAGAACCCATTTACAATTTTCAACACTATCCAGTAAAAAAAAAACTAAGGACAAATATTCCTAAACAATTAATTTTGAATTGTTAACGGGAATTTTCCTAAAATAATTTAACACAATTAAATTATTTGTTTTTAGATATTAAACGATTTTTTTTCCTCTAGTTTATAGTATAAATGTACAATTTGGTTCTTGTACCACTTGAAAAAAAAATTCAATTTATTTTTAAAAATTGATAATTTTCAAATATTTAATTTTTTATCTTCTTAAAATACCGGCATAAAACCCAAATTTCAACACAGTTTTAAAATGCCTATTTTTAAACTTGATATTTTCCTATTTTCTAAAAATTTCCTTCCATTTATTTTTAGCTTCGTTTTTTATTTTGTTATTTACATTCTTTAGCTAAGGGCTAAAAATGTATTGTGTCTGTTTAAGATGTTTGTGTGTGACAAATAAAGATATTTTTGTAAAATTATTCTTTTTCTTGTCCTTGAATCACTATAGTGAAAATAAAATATGCAAGAATATAGGGATAAAATAATAATAATAATAATAATAATAATAACAATAATAATGATAATAATACATAATAATAATAACAATAACAATAATTCGTAAAAAACAAAATTCTTTTTGAAAAATAAAAAAACAAATTGCAAAAACTATGATAAAAAACCCAAGCTGATTATTTTAAAAAATTAAACAAAAGCCGGTTTGGTTTAAAAACAATAGTGATTTTGAAAATATATATCTGTATTATTCCTGCTACTGATAAAGAAACAGAAGGAAAAGAAATAAACAAATTTCCCCTATATGATAGAGCAAGTGACCAGCTGTATATATATATATATATATATATATATATATATATATATATATATATATATATATATACATATGCTGTATATATTACACAGTATATATATATATATATATATATATATATATATATATATATATGTATATATATATATTTATACTGTGTAATATATACAGCATATATATATATATATATATATATATATATATATATATATATATATATATAATATATATATATATATATATATATATATATATTGTTTCAGGTCACGCTTAGCTCTCCTCGTCCTCCAGGTAGAGGAGAGAAGGAGTTGTTACACCCTGGTGAGAGGGGGTTGCGTGTGTGTACAATCTATATAAATATTTAGCCGTCATTTTTGACAGGTCACGTACACTAGTAAAAACAGTTATTAATATAAAAATGAATATAAAGACATAGTATGAATGGGAAAGTAAACACACAAATAAAAAGTATGCATCAATACACAAACAAAAATTAAAGTGTTTCATTATCACTGCATCCTGTGACGTCACAGTCAGAGGCGTCTTAATTGAGACTCAAACTGTACTATAGACCATTTCTTTAAGCCAGGCATATTTGCACCGACTCGCAGCGGTGCCCTTTTTGCTCGGAAAAGTTTCCTGATCGCTGATTGGTTGGACAAGATAATTCTAACCAATCAGCGATCAGGAAACTTTTCCGAGCTAAAAGGGCACCGCTGCGAGTCGGTGCAAATATGCCTGGCTAAAAGAAATGGACTATAGTTGATTTTCAAAAGTCCAAACCTGAAACGAATGTTTTTTTATGTTGAACAGGCTGACACAAGTCACCTTTTTATAGTTGATATATGAAAGATTGGTTTTAATGTTTTTATTGTTCTTGAAATATTTCATATTACTTGTTCATTACTTTTCATGTAGCTTATTTCCATTCCTCACTGGGCTATTTTCCTTATTGGAGCCCTTGGGCTTACAGCATCCTGCTTTTCCAACTAGAGCTGTGGTTTAGATTAATTATTGTTATTAGTATTATCATTAATATTATCATTATTATTACTACTATTATTATTATTATTACCATTAACCAAGGTACAATCCTAGTTGGAAAAGCAGGATACTATAAGCCCACGGGGCTCTAACAGGGAAAAACAGCCTAGTAAGGAAAGAAATAGGAAAGATATAAACTAAATTAGAAGTAATGAATAATATATATATATATATATATATATATATATTATCAAAATCAGTAATAACGTTAAAATTGATCGATCCACGAGTTCTCAACCTTCGCTTTGGGTAATCCTGGGATGGTGAAGCTTGACATGTTTAACAAGGCCGAGTTAGAGAAATTCAATACATACAAAGAAATCTCAGTAGCAGTGTCCATAATATTACTTGTAAATATCTCCTTTCCTCTTTGGAATATTTTTCCCTGTTGGAGCCTTTGGACAATGGCATTCTGCTTTTCCAACTAGGGTTGTAGATTGGCTAGTGATGATAATAGAAGAGAGCAGTATATATATATATATATATATATAGTGTTGCCCTCTTATTAATTTTTTCCTTGTTGGAGCCCTTGGACAATTGCATCCTGCTTTTCCAACTAGGGTTGTAGCTTGGCTAGTGATGAAAATAAAAGAGAATACTATATATACATCATCTTAATTTAACATATTTCACTGAATGTAGATAAAAAAGTACAGTTGGAAACAAGAATCCTGAGTACACCTAACTCCAAGGAGGTGCACCCTATCTCACCCTTACATCGCGGCGAGTAACCAAACAGATAGTGCAAGGAGAGATGGCAGAAGTGGCGGGGGGGGGGGGGGGGCTAAATACAGGAACTTGCTATGCAGTAAGGGCGTGGCTGACCGCACTTCTTCAGAGTGAGGTGTGCCATGAATTACTGTGTCCAACTGTACATTTTTATATATACTCAATGAAATATATTAGATTAAGATGGTGACTAGGAATCTGATCCTGTCTTAGTGGATCCAGGGCTGATTGAACCAAATAGAGCAATGGGAGATGTTTTAATAAGAGGGGAACACTGTATGCATATATATATATATATATATATATCTTGTGACATATATAGAGGCCTAAATCCCTTTCTGAGTGGCAATACTTTAATGTGGTGATAGAGTTTGCATATCGCTATGATCAGCAAAGCTGTAGTCATTGCCACCCATACCCCGTTGGTTTGCAGTGAATGATGAAGCAAAAATCTCCCACCATCACCAATCCGCTCCAAATCTGATGCTGGCGTTGGATTTGGAGTACATAGTAATGATTTTAATTGTAGAGGTGCACTTCCTCTAACAGCTTCCATATTTACAGCCGAACTGTATGGCATATTAACCGCTATTGAGAAAATAGCGTTGGAGAAGGAGGGTAATTTTACTATTTTTAGTGATGCAAGGAGTGTCCTTCAAGCTTTAGGAGTTTTTAATTCTAGTAACCCTCTAGTTTTAAAGATTTTAGAATGGCTTTTTCTTATTGAACGGAGAGGTATAACATTTCGATTTTGTTGGGTTCCAGCACATGTAGGTGTGTCTGGCAATGAAAAGGTAGATTTACTGGCGAAGAATGCTGCATCCGAGTTTCTGCCAAGAAGGTATCCCATTCCATGTAATGATTTCCTACCTAACATCAAGAAATTGGTTTGTAATAAATGGCAACAGCATTGGGATAGTCAAGATGGCAATAAAATGTGGGAAGTAACAAATGTGATATCTCCTTGGAGGTATAACATGAGGCCCCGAAAATGGGAGACGTATCTTTGTCGTCTCCGTATTGGTCACACTCGGTTGACACACGAGTTTCTTCTGAAGGGCCAACACCAACCGTATTGCGAGGACTGTTTAGTACCTTTAACAGTGAGGCATTTGTTGACCGAATGCCCTAATTTTACTAACTTAAGAAATAGATATTTGTTTGAGGCTCGAGGTGAGGAGGTTCATCCTTGCCAAGATTCTTGGACATGATATGTCCTACTATGCAAGCGGCATTTTTAGATTTATTTCAGAAGCAGGTCTTCTGAAAACTATTCAACTATTATAATGACTTTTTAACTTTTATGGTTTTAATTGAATTCTCTTTTATTTTTCATATATAATAAATGCTATCGGCGTCAATGACCTTAGATGTCAGGATGCCAGAAAACTTTCAATCAACCAGCGTGGTGATGAAAACTAGCCAAACACCAGATATGAATAAGGACATGCCTTACGCCTTCATCCATTATTGGAATAGAAAAGGCTGCATTTGTTGATCATGTTGTTGTTGTTGTTGTTGTGTGTGTGTGTGTGTTTGTATATATATATATATATATATATGTGTGTGTGTGTGTGTGTGTGTATATATATATATATATATATACAGTATATATATATATATATATGTGTGTGTGTGTGTGTGTATACATATACACACACACACACACACATATATATATATATATATATATGTGTGTGTGTGTGTGTGTGTGTATTGGGAAACAGATGCTATCTTTTGGACCCAGGGTTGATCAATCCAGATCCAGCATCGGAAGATGTTTCAGTGATGTGCACTTCCATGAATATTTTTTCCTCCCGAATGTGGAAAAGCTGGAAATATGTGAAATCAAGACAGTGATTTAGAAACATATCTAGTCTTTTGTTTACGAAATTAGTCAGGTGGAAATCCTTTGGGCTTATGGCATCTTGCTTTTCCAACAAGGGTTGTAGCTTAGCTAATAATAATAATAATAATAATAATAATAATAATAATAATAATAATAATAATAATAACTGTGGTGGCCTATTAGAAACGTCCCTGCCTAGTGATCTGCCAGACTAAGGTTCGAGTTTCGCTCAAGCTCGGTAGTTTCTTGTAGTGTCTGCAACCTCACCATCCTTGTGTGCTAAGGATGGGGGATTTGGGAGAGCCTATAGGTCTACCTGATGAGTCATCAGCAGCCATTGCCTGGCCCTCCCTCGTCATACCTTGGATGAAGAGGGCGTTTGAGTGCTGGTCATATGTATAAATGGTCAGAATTTTCTTGCATCTGACATTCATGAGTGGACTTTAAATCTTGAATAAATCGGATGAGAGATTTCAGCTTTTTTTTTTATTTCCTTTTTCCAGATGAATAAATATAACTTTTCACCACTGAACAGAATCGCAAACATAAACCTACACTTATTCTGGTGTGTCTTGACAC
>NC_090760.1:69253880-69331380 GCF_036898095.1 Palaemon carinicauda | reverse complement strand
GAAAATTCAGGCATTTTCCTAGAGAATGAGACCAACCTGACCTCTCTATGACAAAAATTAAGGCTGGTAGAGCAATTTAAAAAAATATACTGCAAAATGTGCTGGCGAAAAAATAACCCCTTGGGGGTTAAGGGTTGGAAATTTCCAAAGAGCCTGGGGGTAAAAGGGTTAAAACAATCAATCATATGTATTATAAAATCGTAGCTAAATTCTATAGTGCACTATACAAATATGTGTGCTCACCTGCTTGAGTGTCCATCGAGGCTGATACTCCTACGGCCATGAGTTAGGATGGGGTGAAAGGTTACTTGCATTTGGCTCCCATATCAGGTATTAATAAGGAACTGATGAGATGACACTGGACTAATTGTGCTGCAGAAGCATAGTTTCTACATCAACTATTGGGCAGCCACTACAATGACTAGTGAGCAGGTGTCTAGGGTCTTGTAGGTGCCATTGTTTACATAGTGTGCAGGAAAGGTAGTTTTCCTCTTCCAAGTTCCTGCAATATTGGATGGTTCTTATGGAAAGCAATGTTTGCGGCACAACCATGGATATCATGACCCCTGGGAGAGGACCTGGTAAATGCTTCTCCCAAGGGTTTATAGACCTCATAATAGACTGTCGCAGTCAAAGAGAAATTATATTTTGTTCACTTTCTTCCTTTTATTCGGTGTTGACAAATAAGTTAGAGAGACCAGGACGACAAGGTAGTCTTTATCAAATAGAGACGGACTGCCTTAACAGGGCATAGTAGTAATTCCTTCAAGTCATTAGTTCCTTCTTGAGTAATGAAAGAGAGTAAATTAAGTTGTCACAAAAAGATGGATTTGGGTCTTGCAGGAAGCTATGGTTGTGGCAAGCCCATGAATATTCTGAGCCCTGGGAGGGCTCTATACCCTTTCCCAAGGGTTTGAAAGCTCTCACAATAGTCTCTGTGTCCATGTCTACTGAGTGGGTACAGGTAATGCAAAACGCTAAGGTTGTGGCAACGCCACTTAAGTCATGGCCTCTGGGAGGGGCCTCCAACGACACTTCTCCCAAAGATATAAGCCCTCATAATTATATGTTATAACCAGAAAAGAATTTTGATCTTGGACCCTCCCTTCCTATTTTGACTTGTGCTAACAAATAAGAGGGGACAAGCAGCAAGGAACGGTCTTCCTAAGGTATAAGGGAATTACCCTTAAAGGACAAGAGAGAAACTATCCAGATCATCAGTTACTCCTTTAATGCTGATATTGTAAGGGAGTCAAATCTGGTAACGTTAATTAGTAGGATCTTAGCTACAAAATCCGGTACAAAAGTAAATGGCAGATCTTTCCACACTCTGTATAAAACAAGGTCAGATAGGTCATGTAACTTGCCCACTCTTTTGATGAGGCTAGAGCTAAAGGAAGACTGCTTTTAGTATTGTCTCAATCTGAAGCCTAGGCGAGGGGAAAAAAGAAACAAAAAAATGAGCCATTATTGTTTTTGCAGAAACAATAGTTACCACAATACCAAGTATATCATGTGCTTTGGGAGGGCCCAGTAGAAGCTTCTCCCAAAGATGAACATGCTCTCATAACTCAAGAATAGTGTTATAGAGTGGAGGGTGTTCTGTAAAATGCACCAGTAACAGAGGTAGGACCACCTTTCCTTGAAGACCTTTACAGAGGACTTACGGAGGGATCTGAAAGTTACTTCGGAGTCTGTCTTGAATAGCCCTTCTTCCAGAGCTGTTACTGTCTAACCTTCAACTGTGAAATAATAGTCACAAAACTGCAGAGTGGAACTTCCTTATGGGCAGTTATTGTAACAGAAATGGCCAATCTGGAAGCTCCCTTGGAACTTCTATGAATATATTTCGAAAGTTTGTTTACCACTCCACCTGAAGCCATTCTTACCCATAGATCTGGTGGCATTCAGATCTTGTTTAGGATTTGAAAGATTAGGCAGAACGGAGGAAAGTCCTAAACATTCATCCCTTCCCATGGGAGATGGACTGCATCTGAAGATGAACTGGAGAATAATATGCTGCCAATTTGAGATTCAGGTAATCAACAAATCTATTAATAGTTGAGGAACCTTATAAGATGGAAGTTTTCTCGGAACTTAATACAGTAATTCAAAGACAAATCTGAACCAACTGTTGTCCTAGTCAGCTCAGTGTCTACTTTCACTATTCTTTTCACCATGGGATGCAGAAGGCTGTGAGGTGAACGACATTCACTTGTACCCAATGTTGCAGTCCCACCATGTTTATACAATAGACACTGTACATCTCTACAATCATAGAGACTGTTGATGGTTACTGTAAAGTAAGGCAATGCTAGATAAGCCACTTTCAGTTCTAGATAGTTTATATGGAACTACTCGCCTCCCTGTGACCAAGTTTTTGACACCTGTTCCTTCCCCAGTGTGACCGGGGGAAAATGGCAGGTATGGCTCCATTGCACATTTTTGGGCTTAGGTTTAAAATCACCTATGGGTATTTTAACTGGTCTAGGGACAAGCATTGCAAAAGTTAAATCAGCATTTCAATTTTTAGAAGAACCTGAAAGGTATAGCTTAGTCTCGTAGAGGGCGAAAACTCGTTCTTGTTACGTTGATACGAGTTGTTGCTGCTCGTGAAATGGCAGCCTCATGTCTCACTTGCGAGCGGGATGAAACAGCATTACGTCCATCTGGTGCATCTACTTGATGCCATGTGACAAAGGCACATAAATACAGCATTTTATTGCTCATTCCCTCACTGATGCACTAGGATGATATAACCAGATCTATAATTCCTAGTAGAGTCCAGCTGAAAAATCTAAATAAGTAGAAGTGGCCTTCCTTGGAGAGAAGCTGAAAACTCATTTTGAGGGGAAGACTTACCTTTAGGACCCCAAGGAGTCAAATGAAGATAAGAATTGTCGTAATTGTTGATAGGAGGACAGTAAGCTGCTTTTAATAAAGCCACTTCTGTACATGGTGAAGAAGGCTGACCTGTCAACTTTCAGAGTTGTTAGCTTAGGCATACATTTAGATAATACTTCTTAAATTCTCACCTGGGAGTGTTCTTGCAACACGAAGGAAAAACTCTGATCTTTAAAATCTCAACAAAAATACAATCTCCCGAGTTAATCACATTATTAAGGTTCATCAAGTCTGGAAAGACCAACGTAATACAGTATATATTGTCTCTTGCTTTAGTTGCAAAAGAGCTGAAGACAAAGTATCTACATCACTGTGCAAGATCTCGGGTTCAATAATCATAACAGGCGATAAACCATCAACAAGATTCATGCACAAAATGGCTGTCTCATTGGGGTATCAGATTTTTGGGAAAATAAATATGGAAGTATCTAAAAGAGAAAGGCCAGGAGTTGGGAATGAAGGCTTCCACTTTTTGCTTTCAGAAGAGAAAGATGTAGAATGGTAACAATCCAAGGCACCAACCACCCATTGAGATACTACTGCTAGAAAGTTATTGGGTCCTTTGACTGGCCAGACAGTACTACATTGGATCCCTCTCTCTGGTTTTGGCTCGTTTCATCTTTGCCGACACATACACAGGATAGCCTGGCCTATTCTTTACACATTCTCCTCTTTCCTCATACTGTACACTTGACAACACTGAAATTACCAAACAAGTCTTCTTCTTTCATGAGGTTAACTACTGCACTGAAATTGTTCAGTGGCCACTTTCCTCTTGGTAAGGGTAGAAGACTTTCTTTAGCTATGGTAAGCAACCCTTCTAGGAGAGGGACACTCCACAATCAAACCATTGTTCTCTAGTCTAGATTAATGCCATAGTCTCTGTACCATGATCTTCCACTGTCTTGGGGTAGAGTTCTCTTGCTTGAGGGTACACTCAGGCACACTATTCTATATTGTTTCTCTTTCTCTTGTTATTTTGAAGTTTTTATCCTCTTGTTATTTTTAAGTTTCTATAGTTTTTATATGAAAGATTTATTCTAATGTTGTTCTTAAACTTCTCTTGTAGTTTTTCCTTATTTCCTTTCCTCACTAGGCTCTTTTCTCAGTTGGAGCCCTAAGGCTTATGGCATCCTGCTTTTCCAACTAGGGTAGTGGCTTAGCAAGTATTAATAATAATAATAATAATAATAATAATAATAATAATAATAATAATAATAATAATAATAATAATAGTCTTCTTCCAATGACTATTTGATTTCTGCTAATGAGAGGGTGGTCAGTCACTGCAAAAATCTCAAATAGAGGTGAAGAAGCATCGCTACCACAACACCTAGGACACAAAGGATAGGGATAAAATTCCACTAGATTCATGAAAGTACCACAAGGACTACCTCTGAGACCAAGGCAGGTTTAAAGGTCACTCATGAAAGCAGAGAAAAGGGACAGTGATAATGCCTTAGAGACTGACCCAATATTCATATAAACAGCACCCATCCATGCTAGGACTTGAGAGTGCCAGGCAATGGCTGCTGATGACTCATCCGGTAATCTATAGGCTCTCCCAAAACTCCAATCCTTAGCTCAATAGGATGGTTGCAGACACTATAAGAAACTATCGAGCTTGAGCAGGGTTCGAACCCCAGTCCAGCAAATCACCAGGCAGGGATGTTTCTAATAGGCTACCTCATATTAACATGAAACAATAAAATCACAAATTTATTGAAAGTAAAGAAAAAAGCACAAAGCAAAAGATGAAGCGTTGCATGGAAAGCAATCAAAGTAATGCCAGACTGGATAAGCTACCTTACTATAGCTGCAGTCTCTAGATCTTACGATTCGAGGGCTGAAAATGCTGATGTTAATTGATTCATTCGTTCACTAGATATGCTTGGTGTAAGGCAACTACATCCGGGTCTTAGGGCAGCGAGCTAGTGCTTCCTTATGCACATAAAACCTTCCACCTAACCTCAGAGATGTGCACTTTGAAATTCAGCAAGAAACCACTAATTACACAACACCTCCCAGTCACCTGAGCAGGGGAAGGTTCTCCAAAGCCAATAATACGGCAGAGGATGAGGCTTATATCTTCATTAAAATAAGCCAGCAATTTTGGATGCGTGTTTGTTATAAAAAATCTTTCAAAACTATAATACAATCTGCTCTTTCTTAAGTCTTAGTCTCTTTCCAGCGAAGGGCAGATAACGTTGTAGAATAATTACCAAAATATAGGCATCTTTGAGAGAGAGAGAGAGAGAGAGAGAGAGAGAGAGAGAGAGAGAGAGTATATATGACTTCTATATAAAGTGGACAGTCAATGTAAGCAATTCATACTTGAAAATATTTATTCAGATATGTAGCAAAATTACATTTACATTTCATTGAATTCATTAATATCTAATTGCATTGATCGTTGCTCCCGTCCATCAACGACAGTTCGCCATGCCTACTCCGAGCCACGAATATATGTCTGGGGAAAAAGTCCCTCATCAGAATATACTATCAAATTAAAAATGCTAATTCTAAAACAGGAAAGTATCTTATTTAATTTACAGAGGCTACCAGTTCTTTTAAAATCAACAAAATAAACTATTCCAATCACTGGATTGCTCAACTGGGCAGTGTACCATGTGCACATAAAGTATTCCATGGTTGAGGTTCATATTGTAGATCTGATCCAATTTCAAAAACTTAAATCATTTTAATGGAGAAATACATTTTATTAACACCTTTACTTTCCCTTAAGCCTCTCTGCTATGCAGCAAGAAAGCTATACAATACTTCATAACTTACTATACAAACTCTATCTACTAATAAAAAACAAAAAGGCATAAGAGAACTACTGTGTGAAACATGCAAGATTACTAAACAGTGCATCATATACCTACTGGACGTGTCTCACAAAAATGCTTTCTGTCATCTGAGGTCAGTAGCTAATACGGGTGGCATTTTAGATACGGTTAATGTTCTTGTGAGCCTCATAGACTTCAATTCTAAACTACTGATAAAATATTACAAGTTACTTTATGCTAGCCATTAAACACTGTTGTGAGACACTTCTTACAATACACGATCCATTTTATCTAAGTGTCTCTCACTTATGAACAAGTAGTAATCACGTAGCACCATTTACAAAACTAAAAGAAACAGACGACCCTCAGTTCAGTAATTCTTTCCTGATTTTTGCCGGAAAAAATCTATAAATTTTTTTAATCTAATGTATTAAAGCATGGGTCCACAATAGATTATGGATTATCAATTCCATTAAGTTATAAAACCAAACATTCAAAATATCTTATACTGGTTATTCCTATAAGTATTTAACATAATTATATTTATAAAGCTTAAAGAGGCCTCTGACTTTTGTCTTAATCTATTCATTGGTCAGAATATTTTATTTTCATTTATCTATATATAAAAATAATGAATTAATGTCCGATGACTCACACCAATTACCAGTAAAGTAATTAATCATAATTCTTTCTATCTTAATTTGGTAAACTGGGGCATTGTAATCTGTTTCTTCTGCAGAAATTTAAACAAATATGTAAATTATTCTACAAGAACTAAAATTCAAATTAAACAAATAACTGAAATAGGAAAGGCACTTTCAACAAGTGTGAAAATTTGGTGTTCTTATCTTGACTACAAAATGTCAATATAATCCTGAATCTCACTACATTTGTAAATATACAACAAATCAGGCTTATAAAGTAATATGCACTGTACTATATATACAAGGAAAGGACAAAGATAACCAGGTATACCACAAAATGCCTTCACTGTTTCTCTGGACAAATACAGAAAATTACGTTCTTTCCAAACCTATACAAAGAAAAATCTAAAATTCTTAATAGCAAACACCTGTTCACAATAAACTGATGTGGGACACAGCTACATCGGGACTCCAGATTCAGTACAGCGTAAAGAAAAACTGATGGTAGGACGACAGACGTACCTCCCCACGGTGAATCTAATTCTTGCGGTTGAAGAAGTTCATGATGGCATTCATGCAATCCTCAGAAGTCCATCGCTCGACCAGGCGATCACACTCGGCAACATTGACCTGCAATTAATCAACACAGGTTGGGATTAGCAATTCAAGGAGTGCAACCGACAACAGACTACAGTACTAACTACTGTACAGTTGGCTTCATTAATTCTGGTACACTTCAGGGGAAGCTAAGGGGGTGTCAGACAACTGTACAGTTTAGCAGGTAACAATTGTTTTTAGCAAAAGAGCAACTGCTGGCAACTCTGTCTGTAAAACAAAGTCCCTGAGCTTGTAAATATTTGATCAAAACCATTTTTATCAATTGTATGAAATGTTGTTAAGCAAATAATATTTCTCTGTACAGTACAGCACTTAGCAAAATTAACAAAAAGGCTCTTGATCAAGTGTTTACAAACTCAGCGACTTTGTTTTACAGGCAGAGTAGCCAACAGTTTCTCTTTTGCTAAAGACATCGTCACTTGCTATAATGTCCAGCTGTAGTCTGGTGCGTCCTCCTAAATAGCAAGAGAATCAAATCTCGGGACAGAGAAAAACCAGGGAAAGACATCTTAGATTTGCACTTAACTTTGTAACTTCATTAACATCATTAGAACATTATACTGTAAATAAACTTGTGAAATATGATATTTTGATTATAAAATAAATTTTTGAATATACTTACCCGGTGAATATATAATAGCTGACGTCTCCGACGGCTCGACAGATTCCAAAAACTCGCGAGCGATCGCCATGAAGGTAGCGGGTGTGCCCACCAGCGCCGACTATCGGCCAGATACCGCATATACATGTAAACAGCTCCAGTTCTTCTCATCCCGCTGGGTCTCTATCGGGGAGGAAGGGGGGGCCTTTAATTTATATATTCACCGGGTAAGTATATTCAAAAATTTATTTTATAATCAAAATATCATTTTTAAATATTAAACTTAGCCGGTGAATATATAATAGCTGATTCACACCCATGGTGGTGGGTAGAGACCAGTATTAATACAGTTTACGGCGTATATGCTTAGAGTTTTTGACAGTTATATCATAACAAAACCCAAATAAATATAGGTACCTGGTAAGGAAGCTGACTCTGACGATTACTCTGCCTTGTTAGTCCGCTTTCCTCACGAAGCCCAGCCATCCTCTTAGGATGCTGAAAGACTCCCAGGAGCTGAAGTATCCAGGGCGACAACCCATACAACAGGACCTCATCAAAACCCTTAATCTGGGCGCTCTCAAGAAATGACATTTGACCACCCGCCAAATCAAAAAGGATGCGAAAGGCTTCTTAGCCTTCCGTACAACCCAATTAAAAACATTTCAAGAGAAGATTAAAAGGATATTGGAATTAAGGGAATGTAGTGGTAGAACCCTCACCCACTACTGCACTCGCTGCAACGAATGGACCCAGTGTGTAGCAGTCCTCATAAAGAGTCTGGACATCTTTTAAGTAAAATGACGCGAATACCGACTTGCTTCTCCAAAAGGTCGCGTCCATAATACTTCGCAGAGATCTGTTTTGCTTAAAGGCCACGGAAGTTGCTATAGCTCTTACTTCGTGCGTCTTAACCTTAAGCAAGCAACGGTCTTTTTCACTCAAGTGAGAATGAGCCTCTCGGATTAAAAATCTAATAAAATATGACAAAGCATTCTTTAACATAGGCAATGAAGGCTTCTTAACTGAGCACCACAAGGCCTCAGATCCACCTCGTAAGGATTTAGTCCGAGCTAAATAAAACTTCAGAGCTCTAACTGGACACAGCACTCTTTCAAGCTCGTTGCCTACGATCTCTGACAGGCAAGGTATATCAAATGACTTAGGCCAAGGACGAGAAGGCAGTCCATTTTTGGCCAAGAAACCAAGCTGAAGTGAACAAGTGGCTTTATCTGTAGAAAAGCCGATGTTCCTACTGAAGGCATGGATCTCACTGACCCTTTTAGCCGAAGCCAAGCACACTAAGAAAAGCGTCATGAGGGTGAGATCCTTCAGGGAGGCTGAATGTAATGGCTCAAACCTGTCGGACATTAGGAACCTTAGGACCACGTCTAAGTTCCATCCAGGAGTTGCCATACGACGCTCCTTAGAGGTCTCGAAGGACTTAAGGAGATCTTGGAGATCTTTATTATTGGACAGATCTAAGCCTCTATGTCTGAACACAGACGCCAACATGCTCCTGTAGCCCTTAATAGTGGGCGCTGAGAGGGAGCGAACATTTCTCAGATGTAGGAGAAAGTCTGCAATTTGGGCTACAGAGGTACTGGAAGAGGAAATGGATGATGACTTGCACCAGTCTCTAAAGACTTCCCACTTCGACTGGTAGACCTTGATGGTAGATGCTCTCCTAGCTCTCGCAATCGCTCTGGCTGCCTCCTTCGAAAATCCTCGAGCTCTTGAGAGTCTTTCGATAGTCTGAAGGCAGTCAGACGAAGCGCGGGGAGGCTTTGATGAAGACTCCTTACGTGGGGCTGCCGTAAGAGATCCATCCTTAAAGGTAGACTCCTTGGAACGTCTACCAGCCATTGAAGTACCTCTGTGAACCACTCTCTCGCGGGCCAGAGTGGAGCAACCAATGTCAACCTGGTCCCTTCGTGAGAGGTGAACTTCTGCAGCACCTTGTCTAGGATCTTGAAAGGTGGAAAGGCATAAACGTCCAGGTGAGACCAGTCCAGCAGGAAAGCGTCTATGTGGGCTGCCTCTGGATCTGGAACTGGAAAGCAGTAAGTCGAGAGCCTCTTTGTCAGAGAGAGTCGCAAAAAGATCTACAGTGAACCCTCGCTACTTCGCGGTTCGACCATCGCGGATTCACCACTTCGCGGATTTTTTTCATAACCCATGTATATACATATATCGCGGATTTTCCGGAAATATCGAAAATACCGCGATATGACCGATGGTGCGAGATTGGAGAAAGTAAGGAAAATTGAATCATGACTGATTTTCAATATAAATGAGACTTTGAGGAACAACAAAGATATCATTTGTTAGAGAGATAGAGAGAGGTAAGGAATGGGAGGTAGTGAAAAGTAGCCCACAGAGAGAGAGAGAGAGGTAGAGGTAAAGAGAGAGAGAGAGAGAGAGAGAGAGAGAGAGAGAGAGAGAGAGAGAGAGAGAGAGAGAGAGAAAGAGATAGGTAGAGAGAGAGAGAGAGAGGTAGAGAGAGAGAGAGAGAGAGATGGAGGGGGGTTTAAATGTAATAAACAAAAAAATTTGATAGGTTATAACACATTGGTGCTTATGTAATATCAACTGTATACTGTAGACGGTTTGAATAAGTTAAGAAATGGTATAAACGATACTTTGTTAGTGTATTCGTACACACTCAAGAGCGGCAGCTAGATGACAGCTGATCTAATCACAGCCAAAAGTAAAACAAAAAGAAGTCAACAATACTCGATTTTTAAAACACACCCGAAATTTAAAAACAAAAGTACAGGCTTTCTTAATGTGCAATTAACTATTTAAAGAGTGGCAATTTTCTAGAATAAAATGATATTTCTCAAAAAATAGTGGTTTGCTGATGAAATTGGATGCCGTATTTTTAGCTATGATTGAAATGGATGTAGACTCGGCCTAATTTTTTCGTTTCGTATTTAATTGACACTAAGAAAACTAATTTTAGTTTCTTCATCTAAATGTAAGTATTGTATAACACGAAGAGAGAGAGAGAGAGAGAGAGAGAGAGGAGAGAGAGAGAGAGAGAGAGAGAGAGAGAGAGAGAGAGAATGAATCAGCTGTTGTAATCAAATGGCGTGTTTTTGTTTCGTGAGAATTTCATCGCCACGACTATAACAACAACATACTGTACTGAACTTTACAGTATTATACAGACTACTGTAATATGATAAAGTAAAATATTTGTAATCTTTTTTATATGAAATGGGGATATTTTTTCTGTTTAAAATTTACATTTACGTATGTAAAACAACTCTCTCTCTCTCTCTCTCTCTCTCTCTCTCTCTCTCTCGTAGATTGTTTTCCTGCTTTTCTACGTATGTATGATTTTATATAGATACGGTAAATAATATTTGTAATAACATATTTTATAAAATCTTTTACTGTAATATCATTATTTATCACTTTCATCATACACGTTAAATTCCTTAGTTTGTTTACTGAGCGTACTTTATGACGCCGTCGTTTCAGGCAGCGTCATAAAGAAAAACATTCCATTTGGAAGTCCTAAGAAAAATTAAGGTAAAACATTAGTAATAACCAAATCAACATACTGTACTGAATAATCAATATAATCAATGCAAAAACTAACCTATACACAGATGTGTAAATGCGTTTGTTTCTTCATTATAATCAGAGATAAACGTAAACAAAACATTGGTTGCCATTTTTTATCATGCTTTTTGGCGTGTTTAGGAAACGCATGATATAAAATCGCCTTTAATATTCGTGCCTGTTTTAGTTTAGGGTGCTGTAGTACATGCATTAAGTGTTCTGTACATTAAAGGGTGGTTTGTTAGCAGTACTACGTACAAGGGAAGGTTTTAAAAGTCCGAATATACATGTTAAATAAATAGGTAAATATGATGTCACTACTTCGCGGAATTTCACCTATCGCGGCCGCGTCTGGAACCTATCTACCGCGATAAACGAGGGTTCACTGTATGGCGGGTTGACCCCATGTCATCCATAGCTTCTCGCACACAGTCTTATGCAACGTCCACTCCATGGAGATGACTTGTCCTCTTCTGCTGAGGCCGTCCGCCAAGACATTAATTTTCCTTGCACAAATCTCGCCAAAGGAGAGATGTTACATGCCTTAAATGGAGTTCCTTCTGATCCGTGGATCAAAGACCCGAGCCTTCCAGACTGTCCAGTGGAGCTCCCTAACCCAAATCCGATGCATCTGAAAACAACACATGGTTTGGGTTCTTGATCGCAAGAGAAAGACCTTCTCGAAGTCTGATGTTGCTGTCCCACCAAGTCAGACATGTCTAGACTGAGTTGGAGATTGGGAAAGAGATACTCACTAAGCCCTTCTCCTTGTTCCAATGTTTTAGGTGAAATTGGAAAGGGCATAGGTTGAGTCTCCCCAGAGAGATAAACTACTCCAGCGATGAAAGAGTTCCCACGAGGCTAGTTCAAACTCTTACAGAGCAACTGTTTTTCTCTTGCAAGTGAAGGACTTTTAACAGAGCTTGTTCCATTCTTGCGGGAGACAAAAAGGGCCGAAAAATCAGACACTGTATCTCCATTCCCAAATAAAGAATAGTCTGGGATGGGGTACTGTAAGTTACGACTTCTCTACGTTCACTATGAGACCTAGCTCCTTGGTTAGGTCTTATGTCCATTAGAGGCTCTCCAGACAGCGATATAATGACGACGCCCTGATTAGCCAGTCGTCAAAATAAAGGGAGGCTCTGAATCCTCAAAAAATGTAGAAAGCTTGCTACATTTTGCAAGGGCCTTGTAAAAACAAGAGGAGCAGGAATGAGGTCGGAGTACAGTGCTCGACAGTGGTACATTACTTTCCCGTCCACAAACCTCAGATGTAGTTGAAAGTTTGGATGAATCGGGATGTGGAAGTATGCATCCTGAAGGTCGAGAGAGACCATCCAGTCGCCTTCCCTTAATGCTGTCAAGACAGATTTGGTAGTCTTCATCGTGAAGTTTGTCTTGACAATGAACACATTGAGCGCACTTACATCTTAAGTACTCCTGCAGTGAACGTGGCTGCCAGATCATTGGAGCCATCCCTGATAGTCTTGTTCCTGCAGAGAACGTGGCTGTCAGATCATTGGAGCCATCCCTGATAGCCTTGTTCATGCATGACATAATTGTACAGCCAAACTTCAAACGCTCGAAAAACTCCTAACAGGAGATGGTCTAGCTCTGAAGCCGACCATAAAATCTTGGAGCGTCTCATGGCCAGGCGCCGGGGAGAGTCTATGAGGCTTGAGAAGTCTCTCTGGGCAGAGGCAGGAACTCCCAAGCCGAGAACTTCTCCCGTGTCATACTAGACGCTCGCTCTATAAGCCAGTTTAAAAGGAGGGAAAGCAAAGGCTGTCTCCCCCAAACTCCTCCTGGTGATCAACCAGTCGCCTAGCAAACGTAAAGCTCTCTTAGAAGAGCGAGAGAGCACTAGCTTAGAAAACAACGGCTTCGAAGTAGCTAGGCCTAGTGTAAACTCTGACGTTTAGGCGAACGAGGAGCAGCAGTTACAAAATGGTCCGGACAAAGATCCTTAAAAATCAGCATGATTTTTATTTTTTTTTTTTTATTTTTTTTTTTTTTTTAAAGTCCATAGAGGGCTGAGCAGCTTTAGGCTCCTCTCCGTCTGACAAAGTCCCCAAGGGAATATCAGTAGGAGGGGGATCAGCAACTTCCTCATCTGAAGAAACCTCGTCCGACAATTGCCGAGTCTCATGAAAAGGAGAGACCTGCCGCGGTGGCAATGCTTGACAGGCAAAGTCCATACGCAAAGGAGCAGCAGCAGCAGTCAAGGAAGCGACGTCATGTCGCTGCTGAAAGGACTGACCAGCAACAACAACAGGAGTTGATGGACGCTCGACGTCAAGTCGAGACTGCCTTGACTGCCTAGACTGAGCAGTCAAAATAACCCTTGACTGCGGTGCTTGACGCTCAACGTCAAAACAAGGCAACTGAGCTGGTTGGCGAACGTCCTGAACGTCAACACGAGACTGCGGCAGCGGCTGAACGTCAACACGAGGCTGCGGCAGCGGCTGAAAGTCAACACGGGACTGCAGCGAGTGAGGATCCAAGTCACGTGACTGACGTGACAAACTACCGACATCACGTTTCATAACGTCAAAAGGACGAGTAAATGCTCGTTTGGGCAGCTGACGGCCAGAGTCTCGTTTAGCGTAACGGCGACTCGAAAGCGAAGGTTCATCGTGAACCTGCTCAACGTCATACTTCTCCATAAGGGAGGCAAGCTTAGTCTGCATGTCCTGCAGGACAACCCATTTAGGATCAACAGGAGTCGGGACGGGCCGAGACGACGGTAACGTCTGTGTTGGCAAAACATTGCCTTTACCGCGACCCTCGGACCCCGTGTTACACTTGCGTTTAATAGGCGAACCGTCTTCCGACGACTGCAAAGGGTCAGAGCTGTTCCCATGGCTACAGCCAGGACGCTGGACCTGTCCTGAATGGACTGACTTCCGCTTTAAGGGTCTAGAAACTTTGCTCCAAGATTTCTTTTGCGAGAAGCCTTCGGATGACGAGGAGAAAACAGCCTCGCTCGTCTTATGGTAGGGGCGATCTTGCGAGACACGCCCGATACCACAGAGGGAACGTTTGTTCGTTGGTTAAAGCCTCTCGTCCCCTTAAGTCCTACGACATTACTTCTCCCTGGTGCATGGGAGCCTGAAAGAGGTCTCGGACTAGGTGAACGACAAGCACAAACAGACGAACCCTTGGTCGCAACACTAAAAAACACTTTGTGCAATTATCACTTTATCACTACGATTTTCTGTTTTTTGCACTTACTTCACTGATATCGTATTTTTCAATAATTTCACATTAGGCATGAATAAATGAGTCGTATAATGTAAGCACATTAGTACATGCAAAAATCAGTAAACATATATATCGAATAAAACGGAAATATATAAAGTTAAAAAGGATCAGTGACTGGGGAGGAGACTAAACACTAGTTCATTAAAGACTACGTTTTCAATCTCTCACCGTACAGTGCCTTGGGACGAGAATAAAAACTAAAAACGTTTTATCCTTTTTCCCCGTACAGAGACTTGGGACGAGCGTAAACTGAATCGAGAACAACGTTACTCGCTCCTAAACTCCCTTGGGACGAGAATAAAGATCGGATCGTTCTCTCTTCCTCTCTCTCTCTCTCTCTCCGTCTCTCTCTCTCTCTCTCTCTCTCTCTTGTCACATACAAGAGAAAAGCCCACTCACCCTTCGTCAATAAACAGGTTATTTGACCAAAGGAAAAAACTGAAAGGACTAAGAAAATGAAAATTAACAAGTTCCTTTAAATTAGTATTTAAAACATTACAGTTTGAAAGAAGAATGAACAAAACGTCAAAATCGATTTACTCTTTCTGCAAAGTGAAACCGTGATTCTCTCTTTCTCTATCGTAACGATAGAGCGCAAACTGCGTAGCATAAATAAACCAAACGTTAGTTCATCTTTGAAAAAAACAGCACGAAGACTATTCAAAGAATATCTTTCTAAAATATTTTCTAAAAAATATTCATTTCATAACTCTTACCGAGCAAATGATTTAAACTTAACGAAAAAAAAAAAAAAATTGAATGGGCTCAACGTTGTTTAACTTCGGTTTCCAAGTTAGGACCGCCTACATCTCGGAGGTAAAGGCCGCATATAAACAAAAACATAAAATTTATCTTGATGTTTAGTATAAATGGAAAGCTAATCGAAGAGGCCTAATAAAGGCGGGTGAGATATAAAATATATAGAGGAAAATCTATAATTATCAACAATAATTTTTAACGTGATAAAATAATTACTAAAAGCCTAAAACACACTTCCGTACACTGAGGGAAGGGTCGGCCATCTTTACTCAATGGAAAAAAAAAAACCAGAGATAAAAAAGCAAGGGCAAAACACTTTTACTCTCCTTTCAAAAGCATTTCTTTTGAGGATAGTATTGAATAATCCAACACGGCGAAAGCAATAAAATCAAAACCAAGTACTTCACCAATTCGGTAGAAAACTCGAGGTCATAAAGCGAGTGGAATCGACTTGTCGATGAAACCGACAGAGAAGAACTGGAGCTGTTTACATGTATATGCGGTATCTGGCCGATAGTCGGCGCTGGTGGGCACACCCGCTACCTTCATGGCGATCGCTCGTGAGTTTTTGGAATCTGTCGAGCCGTCGGAGACGTCAGCTATTATATATTCACCGGCTAAGTTTAATATTTAAAATAATATTTTCACTAGTTTACTATTTCGTCTTTGTACTTTCTACATGAAGAGAAAAACCTGCTATCAGTAAACCTTAAAACAAATGCAAGGAATTTTTGTTACTATAATGATATTCAATTAAGAAATCAAGAACATTTAATTTCTCCCTTTCAGTACTAAAAATTCTTCTTCACTCAAGGGGTTAAGAACTGCACTGTAATTGTTCAGTGGCTACTTTCCTTTCGGTAAGGGTAAAAGAGATTCTTTGGCATGGTAGGCAGCTCTTCTAGGACACTCTACAATCAAACTATTGTTCTCCAGTCTGTAATGCCATAGCCTTTGTACCATGGTCTTGCACTGTCTTGGGGTAGAGTTCTCTTGCTTGAGGGTACATTCAGACATACTACACTATCTGTTTTCTAATTTCCTTTTCTCACTGGACTATTTTTCCTGTTGGAGCCCTTGGGCATATAGCATCCTGCTTTTCCACCTAAGGTTGTAGCTTAGCTAATACAGTAAAAATAATAAAGAAATCAATTTCTAAATTAAAGACAAACCTAAATTTTAAGCTTTTGTCTTATACAAAGATTCTGAAGGACCCTGACACCCACCTTATGGAGTGTCTCCCTCTCAACATCCCGAATGAGAGCTTTTGAGTAGATGAGGGACTTGGGAGGAAGCTTAGCGTAGGCCTTCAGCTTCGGCCACACCTCCTGCTGGAAGGTCGCGTCGGGAAACACTTCAGTCACGAGCCCCAGTTCGCAGGCCTGATGCGCTGTTAGCTGTTAGGAATTACAACAGTGTGGAAGGTTGAAGAGATCGAAACCATTATAAAAGGTGACTCATGATTAACTCAATATTCACCAGCAATAATGTATTAGGTTAGCTTATTTATCAGGCACCCTATATAGAGTAGGTACATTATGCAACCCATATATGTGGTACACACATAATCAAATGTACAATGCATGCTTAATTATCATAAAATTGTCTAAAGAGATGAAAAATGACAGGTTAAAAGATGTTAGTAAATCATTTAAAGTAATCCTCAAAACACATGTTCACTCGCAATTTAGTAAACGAAGCCCACTAGGTTTAGAGAATTTTAGTATGAAGTTAACCATTGGGAACTATAACCCGTTAATTTTTCATCTATACATATGAACTTTAATGATCAGCTTAAGACATTGTCTATACACAGAGCTATAATGATGTAGCTACTTAATACATTGTATATATTTATGAACTATAATGATGCAGCTTCTTAAGACATCTATACATATAATCTCTCATGATACAGCTTTTTAAGACATCTATACATATGAACTATAATGCAGTTCCTCACGATGACCTATCTTCTGTGATCAACTTTCCTATGAGAGAGAGAGAGAGAGAGAGAGAGAGAGAGAGAGAGAGAGAGAGAGAGAGAGAGAGAGAGAGAGAGAGAGAGAGAGAGAGAGAGAGTGGCTCTATAAACATCAATGTCTATTGATGAACGCAATAAATTTCAGTATCTATTACACAACATTCGTGAAACTAACCTTTTTGTTGAACATGAGTAATTCACTCGCCTTGGCGAATCCCATCAACTTTGGGAAAATGTAAGAAGAGCAACCTTCGGGCGATTGACCCAGAGCACTGAAGGGAGTGTTGAATGTTGCCTGTTAACAAGGAACAAAAAGAAAATAAGTCACTTTTAAAGGAATGGAAGACATCAAACATGTCGGCACATACGCACTTATTTCATATTCTTCAGATCCTTGATTAGCTGGAACTATGACATGCTAATACATAACTGTAAATGCTGCAGCTTGTAATAGCAGTTCAATTAGTAATCTAATTAAATTTTGGCGCAAATGTTCATCATTAGTTCAACCTTGGCGACCAGTTGTTGAAATTCGTAATGATAAGTGTTTGTGAAAATCAAATCTTGAGAACTTCAGGATCATGGTATCATATACAGTAAATAAATCTTAAATATGCACTAAAACATTATAAAATACAACATAACCTTAACAAAGATGGGTGTTATTTAATGTAAATTTGTTAGAACAGCATAACAAAACTGCAAAAACAGAAGCAGTACTAAGATCTACTTCACAGTCCAAAGTTCAAGTGCATGTATATTCATACAGTAATTACTTTCTTTGGCTATCTTTAAACTGACGTTATGTTTCAATGGATTTATTAATCTATTATTTCTCTAAGCTACACACAAAAAGCTGGAAGAGATGGAGACGGGAGAATGTGTGTATGTACTAACTTACAAAATGAAAATAGGAAAAGCTATAAGCAAATATATCATGTAAATGGAACTGAATAAGTCTTTGATATAAATTTGATATTACGTAAAGGGTCGATAGCTTAGTTTAAAATTTAATTATTGAATATTACTCCATACTTTGGTCTTAAGAAAGCAAAAAGCATCAATTATTGAATATGATCAGCTAAAACAATTTACTTTAGTTTACCAAAGCACTTGAAACAAAAACACTATAATTACTTTCCAAATACAATTAAAAAAATCCAGAGATTACAGAAGATAATCTACAATATATGAAAAATTCGTATATAATTTGTATTTTTCCTAACAATACAAACCTTAGCTATTTATTTAGGGGTATTATTTATGCGGGGGCATAAAAACAAGAATAGCGCCAACGTTATCCCTGCGTGTCGTAAGAGGCGACTAAAAGGGACGGGACGAGGGGGCTAGGAACCTCCTCTCCTGTATCTACATCCTGTGAGACATCGATAAAGAGATGGAACTAGGGGGAGAGTGACTGCTCCCCGCACTCTAGTTTTCGGGTGTTTGAATGTGCGTGGATGTAGTACGATAGAGAGTAAAAGATGTGAAATTGGAAGTATGTTTAGGAATAGAAGGATGGATGTATTGGCCTTGTGTGAGACAAAGATAAAAGGAAAGGGTGAAGTGATGTTTGGTGAAATGTCTGGTAGAGTGTCTGGGATTGAAAGGGGAAGAGCGAGAGAGGGTGTGGCTTTATTGCTGATTGAATGGATGACAGGTAAAGTAGTGGAATGGAAGGAGATATCATCTAGGTTAATGTGGGTAA
The DNA here is from genome assembly GCF_036898095.1 of Palaemon carinicauda. Taxonomy (NCBI): domain Eukaryota; kingdom Metazoa; phylum Arthropoda; class Malacostraca; order Decapoda; family Palaemonidae; genus Palaemon; species Palaemon carinicauda. The sequence continues at coordinate 69,312,533 of NC_090760.1, read as the reverse complement.
GGGTTAGGTTGGGTAGGGAATGTTGGGCATTTGTCAGTGCGTATGGGCCAGGTAGTGAGAAAAGTGAAGAAGAGCAGAATGAGTTCTGGAGTGAATTAACTAGGTGTGTAGAAGGGCTGGGTAGAAGGAATTATGTAGTTGTCATGGGTGACTTAAATGCTAGAGTGGGCGCTGGAGACGTAGAAGGTGTCATTGGGAAGTATGGCATACCAGGTGGAAATGAGAGTGGTGAGAGACTGGTAGATATGTGTGTTGAGCAAGAGATGGTGATAAGTAATAGCTTTTTCAAAAAGAAAGATAAAAATAAGTATACATGGGTAAGAGTGGCAAATGGAAGAGTAGTAGAAAGGGCATTAATAGATTATGTGTTAATAACTAAAAGAATGTTTGGAAGATTGAAAGACGTGCACGTGTTTAGGGGTATGGCTAACGGTATGTCTGATCATTTTTTGGTGGAAGGAAAATTAGTTGTAGCAAAAGAATGGGGGAATAGAGTAGGTGAATGTAAAAGGGAGGTAGTGAGGGTTGAAGAGCTAATAAAACCGGGGGTAAAAAGTAAATATCAGGAAAGGTTGAAAATGATATATGACGAAGTGAAAGTAAGAGAAACTGGCAATTTAGAGGAGGAGTGGAAGTTAGTAAAACAAAATTTTGTTGGGATTGCAAGTGATGTGTGTGGAAAGAAGGTTGTTGGAGGCAGCATGAGGAAGGGCAGTGAATGGTGGAATGAAGGAGTGAAGGTAAAAGTGGAAGAGAAAAAGAGGGCTTTTGAAGAATGGCTGCAGAGTAATAGTATAGAGAAGTATGAAAAATATAAAGAGAAAAATGTGGAAGTAAAGCGCAAGGTACGTGAGGCAAAGAGGGCAGCTGACCTGAGGTGGGGTCAGGGATTGGGTCATTCATATGAAGAGAATAAGAAGAAGTTTTGGAAAGAAGTGAAGAGAGTAAGGAAGGCTGGCTCAAGAATTGAAGAGACAGTGAAAGATGGAAATGGAAGGTTGTTAAAAGGAGAGGAGGCAAGGAAAAGATGGGCGGAATAATTTGAAAGTTTACTGAATGTTGAGGATAATAGGAAGGCAGATATAATTGCTGTTGCATGTGTTGAGGTGTCAGTGATGGGAGATGAGAATGAGAGAGAGATTACAATAGATGAAGTGAGGAGAGCACTAGATGAAACGAGAGTAGGAAAAGCATCTGGTATGGATGGTGTGAGAGCTGAGATGTTGAAGGAGGGGGGTGTGACTGTACTTGAATGGTTGGTGAGATTGTTTAATATGTGTTTTGTGTTGTCAATGGTACCAGTAGATTGGGTTTGTGCATGTATTGTACCTCTATATAAGGGTAAGGGAGATGTGCATGAGTGTTGTAATTCAAGAGGTATTAGTTTGTTAAGCGTAGTTGGAAAAGTGTATGGTAGAGTAATGATTAATAGGATCAAGGATAAAACAGAGAATGCAATCTTAGAAATACAGGGTGGTTTTACACTTAGGCAGATATGCGAGAAATATTTAGCAAAAGGTAAGGATGTGTATGTTGCGTTTATGGATCTGGAGAAAGCGTATGATAGAGTTCATAGGGAAGCAATGTGGAATGTGATGAGGTTATATGGAGTTGGTGGAAGGTTGTTGCAAGCAGTGAAAAGTTTCTACAAAGGTAGTAAAGCATGTGTTAGGATAGGAAATGAAGTGAGTGATTGGTTTCCGGTGAGAGTGGGGCTGAGACAGGGATGTGTGATGTCGCCGTGGTTGTTTAACTTGTATGTTGATGGAGTGGTAAGAGAGGTGAATGCTCGAGTGCTTGGACGAGGATTAAAACTGGTAGACGAGAATGACCATGAATGGGAGGTAAATCAGTTTTTGTTTGCGGATGATACTGTACTGGTTGCAGACACAGAAGAGAAGCTTTGACGATTAGTGACAGAATTTGGAAGAGTGTGTGAGAGAAGAAAGTTGAGAGTTAATGTGGGTAAGAGTAAGGTTATGAGATGTACGAGAAGGGAAGGTGGTGCAAGGTTGAATGTCATGTTGAATGGAGAATTACTTGAGGAGGTGGATCAGTTTAAGTACTTGGGGTCTGTTGTTGCAGCAAATGGTGGAGTGGAAGCAGATGTACGTCAGAGAGTGAATGAAGGTTGCAAAGTGTTGGGGGCAGTTAAGGGAGTAGTAAAAAATAGAGGGTTGGGCATGAATGTAAAGAGAGTTCTATATGAGAAAGTGATTGTACCAACTGTGATGTATGGATCGGAGTTTTGGGGAATGAAAGTGACGGAGAGACAGAAATTGAATGTGTTTGAGATGAAGTGTCAAAGGAGTATGGCTGGTGTAACTCGAGTAGATAGGGTTAGGAACAAAGTGGTGAGGGTGAGAACGGGTGTAAGAAATGAGTTAGCAGCTAGAGTGGATATGAATGTGTTGAGGTGGTTTGGCCATGTTGAGAGAATGGAAAATGGCTGTCTGCTAAAGAAGGTGATGAATGCAAGAGTTGATGGGAGAAGTAGGAGAGGAAGGCCAAGGCTTGGGTGGATGGATGGAGTGAAGGAAGCTCTGGGAGATAGGAGGATAGATGTGAGCGAGGCAAGAGAGCGTGCTAGAAATAGGAATGAATGGCGAGCGATTGTGACGCAGTTCCGGTAGGCCCTGCTGCTGCCTCCGATGCCTTAGATGACCGCGGAGGTAGCAGCAGTAGGGGATTCAGCATTATGAAGCTTCATCTGTGGTGGATAATGTGGGAGGGTGGGCTGTGACACCCTAGCAGTACCAGCTGAACTCGGTTGAGTCCCTTGATAGGCTGGGAGGAACGTAGAGAGTAGAGGTCCCCTTTTTGTTTTTGTTTCTTTGTTGATGTCGGCTACCACCCAAAATTGGGGGAAGTGCCTTGGTATATGTATGTATGTACATTCGCCGAAGCTGAAACGATAAGCTATTAAAATTTAGCAAGGGTTAACTACCCATTCCGCTAGTTAGCAAGCAGGGGTGGGGGGCGGGGGGGAGTTAGATTGCTACCGCTCCCACTCACACACCTGTGATTTAGCTCACTTTGCTTGGAGGTAGGACTTCAAGGGGAATAGGGCTGGCAGGCAAGTTTGTATAAATAGCTAAGGTTTGTATCATTAGGAAAAATACAAATAACCTACGAATTTGTCATTTGTTCCATAACTGGAATACAAACCTACGCTAATTAGTTAGGGGTGACTCACCCATTAGGAAGGGTGGACGTCCCTACCAATCCAGGGGCTCCTTATCTGAGTATGTTAGTATGTACTCAAAATAAGGAGTCCCTGCGCCTCGCTAAAACCTTGGTACACAAGGTCCGTGGGCTATGCAAGCTGTGTTGAGATATTTAGAAGTGTGAGTGTCCAGGTAAAGTTATTCTGAGTCTTTTCGTAAGAAAAACTGTTGTAACCAAGACTTTCCCATAACCACCTCGCTAGGGTATGGGGACGCAACAGTATTAGCTTAATACAGTGGAACCTCTACACACGAACGTATCTACATCCGAATTTTCCAACATCCGAAGTAAAATTCGAGCAAATTTTTGACTCTACACCCGAATTTTATTTCGACACACGAAGTAGCAATTTTCGTCGTACCGGTTGTATCCGAATTTTTCGACACGCGAAGTACAATTCAAACACGTTCCTACTCTACACCCGAATTTTTTTTTCGACACCCGAAGTAAACAATACTCGTATGCGTAGTCGGTGCTCATAGCGCCTGATGTGTTTTTTATTTCCGCCAATAGAAGGCAGCACTTCAACCTCGGAGGGACCCTCAATTAGCGTGGCTTGGGTCAGTCCTCTGTTCTCGTTGGCTTTATGTGGTTGTGCCCTGTGCGTTCTGCTATTAATTGTGTTTTAATCGTGATTTTTTACATTCATCCTTTTACGGTATTTTACGAAAATCATGGGTCCTAAAAGGCTTAGTTTCGCAAGTGGTAGTGGTGGTGGTGAGAAAAGGAATAAGGGAATGCTTTCTTTAGAAGTAAAGCAAGGAATTATTGAAAAGCATGAGCGTGGCGTCCGTATGAGTGAACTTGCAATAAGTTCCGCGCAAATAAAAGAGGTGTTAGGAAAATATCAAGACGTGGTCGACTTCATCGACAAATACCATCCAAAGAAATTGCAGGTTTGTCGTGTAGCTGCGCAGTTTGATGATGTTTCCCTAACTTATTTTCGAAACATTCTGAAAAGCTGTACCAAGCAACTTTCTATCGATAGCTTCTTTAAAAAAACTACGAAGCGAACTCGTGATGAAGAGGAAGGAAGTGGTTCAAAGAAAACAGCAAAGAGTGAAGAGAAAAAAATTCAATCAATTTTAAGTGTAGAGAGTGAAAGTGATTAAAATTAATCATCAAAAAGAAAAAAAGAAAATGTAAAAAAAAAAATATAAATTATAAAAAAAAAAAAAGCTAAGTTATGTTAAAGTTCACTTAGTGTAAGTTAGAATAAGTTACGGTAGTGTACGTTTATCGTAGTTAACCTCTCTACCTCCTCGCCGCCCGTCCGTCTCCTCTCTGCGTAGCAAGACTAAAAACACCTGCGCTGGAGTTCTAAGGTAAAGTGACGCTAAAAACCCGTTTCTTATTTATCATTTTTTGCTAATTCTTCTTATTTACATGTCTATTCTTCTTATTTACATGTCTATTATCTAATTTAGTGTTCATTATTCTCATGGGAAAATTATGTGTAGTAGTTTATTAAGAAGTTATCATAGGTTTTTGGGCTCAACCACGGATTAATCCTATTTCAATGTATTCTTATGAGAAAATTCGTTTCGACAACCGAACATTTTCTACATCCGAAGTTGGTTCTGGAACGGATTAAATTCGTATGTAGAGGTTCCACTGTACTAGGTACACAGGGGAGCATGGTTTACCTGCAGTGGTTTGAGGTCAGCTTATGCAGAGAACCCAGGATGCTACTTCCCTAAAGAGAGGGGAGGATGAAGAAAAGAATAAGAGCCAGTCAAACCTTTTCATTCACGCAGACTTAAACTGGGTAACAGTGTCCTCAAACCTACTTATCCAATAAGGAGCTTGAGGTATACAACCAGCTGTTGTGCAGCCACCACAGGACAGATAGAGATTGTATCGAGTTCCTGTGGGTCACGTCTTGCAGGAGAAAGGTTGTCAAAGTCACCTGGAGCATTCACACCCTTGCTTGTAGAACCTGCGTCACAGAGTAATATGCTTAGAAATAGCTATGCCCCTGACATCGTGGGTAGACGTGTTGGATGAGAATCTGGATTCAGAGCGTAATTGATGACTGTGAATCCAGCAGAGATGATGTTTTGGTGATCCTCCTCTTGTCTCTCCCAGTGCTGCCGACAAGAGAAGCGACCCGGGTAGGCTGTTGCCATTCTCTTGAGGTAGATCCTCAAACCTCACCCTGGGCACAGTAACAGATAATCTGGAAAGAACAAATCCTGAGGCAGCCATTGGAAGCTAGACAGGCCAGGGATGATAGGTATCCGAGGAGAAATAGTCACTCTTGAGAAAGGGTCTTGTGACCTTTCTAAGCCTGGTTATTCTGTCTTTGATGAGAAAATTTTGTGGAGATTGGTGTCTAGAATCATTTCCAGATATACCAGAGAATGCGGAGAGTGCTGGCGCACAGTACGGCGGTGCACAGGAGGATGCGAGCAGTTTCCGGTGAATGCGCAGAAGAGCGCTGGCGTGCAGGAAAGCACTGCTCAGGAGAGCGCTGGCAAGCAGGCAAGCACTGGTTGCGCAGGCAAGCTCTGGTGCGCAGGCGAGCGCTGGTGCATTGGCGGGCACTGGAGCACAAGTGCGCAGGAGAGCACTGGCACACCGGAGAGCGTTGGCGCTCAGTAAGGCGCTGAGCAGTGTGTTGCTCAGTCTTCCTTCAATGCACAGGAGAACGTTAGCGTGAAGTAACGCGCTGTGCAGAGTGTTGCACAGCCTCCTTAGAATGCGCAGGAAAACAAGGGCTCGCAAAATATCGCGAGTATGCAGGAGAGCGCTGATGCGCAGTTCGGTGCTGCGCAGGACGTTGCTGGAGAGCAGCTACTGGAAAATGCAGGTACACAGGTGAGCGCTGGCGAGCCGGAGGTGGCTGAAGAGCTGGTGAAAGCTTGGGCACCGGAGAGACCTGATGCGCAGTGGAGCGCTGGCACTAGTGCCCAGGAGAGAGCTGCGGTTTGGGAGAGCGCTGTCGTGCAGAAGAGCGTTGGCGAGCCGAAGACTGAGGTTGAGCAGGAGCGCGCTGTTGCACCGGGGAGCACTGACGAGCGTAGGTTGGCTGGTGAGAGCTGGTAAGCTGGCAAACGCTGCTCCCTGGAAAGGCAAAGCTACGCCGTAGAGTGCCGGCAATCGGGAGATCGCTGGGGCATTGGAGGGCGCTGAGGACGACCAGAAGAAGGCTGTAAGTCAGCGAACGCCAAAGCACTATAAAGCGCTGATGTGCTGGAGAGCGCGGGAGCTCTGAAGTGCGTGAAGGAGCAAGCTGGCGCTGACAAGATGTTGGTGAGCGCTGGTGCACTACAGGGCGTTGGTGTGCTGGAGAGCGTTGGCGTGAAGCTGCACGCATTGGTAGGGCCTCAAGAGGCTGTACCTGAGACAGTAACAGCAACAGCAGGTCAGCAGGTAGGACGATAAGATGTGCCCTTTGGAAGGGCGAACATCCACCGATGGAGATAGCGAACGATCCACAGAAGAGTCTAGGACCGAAGTCCGAGGGTTAGCTGCATCATCGTCAGGAGAAGGACCTGGAACAGGAGGCTGCTATGCTGAAGAACCAAAGAGGGGTCTCTTCACCGGAAGTGACAGCATACTTCTAAGGAGAAAGGATGATGCCACTGAGGGCCGGTGGATCAGCAAGCTGACCTTCCGCAGTAGCAAACCTCCAAAGAGGAGTATCTATGAGTGGCCCCTCTCACCAACGAGAGAGAGAGAGAGGTGATCACTTTGCAAGAGAGACTTGCCTAAGACTATGCTCCGACCCCGAAGGAAGAGAGACTCAGCAAGGGAGGAGTGTAGTCTGGGCGAAGACAGCTACCGCAGTCAGAGTCGATGAAGAAGATGCAGGGAAGTTCTCCCTCAGAAAGGAGAAACCACCTCACACCTGGGAAGGAAAACTCGAAGATGAAGTGCTAAATTTTAATGGCTCGTCATTTCAGCTTCGCAGAAAGTAATACCCCTAAATAAATAGCGTAGGTTTGTATTCCAGTTACGGAACAATTATAAATGCTAACATTTTATTTTTATTCTTCTACAACCTAATTGCTCAATTGCCATTTCAAATAGCAGCTTTATTTTCATCAAAATTAGCCCCAAAGTTTTTGACTTACAAGGCGAGCCTCAATAAAATAGAATGCGCACAGATTAAGGAAAATTATTCTGGTTTATGGTTACATAATTTCAAAACCAAATTTCTTCAAAAGTCAATAGAACTATGGTCGAAAACCCAGTACTCACCGCATCAGTAGAATAGATGGCATCAAAAAGGCCCATGATCGTCACTGACACACCTACAGCAGGGCCATTCACGACTGCTACAAGTGGTTTGGGGAACTCAATAAAGGCTGAAACAAACCTGAAATTTTGAGGCATTAATTCTAAAGATGAAACATTAAAATTTTCTAACAGAATTTTTTTCTGAACTATAATAAATTTTTGTTTTTTCCTAAACAAACTATCATACATATTCGGCCTCTGGCTTTCTCAAAGAGTGGATGATAATAATTCTTGTTTTTCTGAATACTGTAGTATGTTTTCAAGGTCAAAATTCTTTTCATGTACACGTCTGGTTGTTCAAAAACCTAAATTGAACATTCTAAATCCACATCCATGCTTATCATCTACTACCTAACCCAGGTAACACAACTTCACTTTCATAATGCCAGAATAAGATAACAGATAATGAAATGGTTTTTAAGTTGGGGATTTTATACAAAGAAAGACGGAAAGGTGCGCTCGCTCTCAGATGTGATCTATCTAGATTTTGCAAAAGCCTTTGACAAGGTAGACCATAATATATTAGAGAAAAAAATGAGAAAGCATAATATTGTGGGAAAGATAGGAAAATGGGTAAAAGAATTTCTGCAAATCAGAAAACAGATAATGGTTGCAAATGATGAGAAATCAGATGAAGATCAGTTAATATCTGGCGTGCCACAGGGTACGGTATTAGCTGCAGTACTGTTTGTTATTATGATCTCAGACATAGACTGTAATGTTAAAAACTCTGTTATGAGAATCGCCGATAACACAAGAATAAGTAGAGAAATAACTTGTGATGAAGATAGGAACTCACTACAAAGAGATCTAAACAAAATATATGAATGGGCGGAGATAAATAGGATGGTATTTAACTCCGGTAAATTTGAATCGATAAACTATGGAAACAGAGAAGGAATGGTATGCGCATACAGGCGACCAAATAACGAGACAATCACAAACAAGGAAGCAATTAAAGACCTTGGTGTAATGTTAAACAGGAATATGTTATGCAACGACCAAATAGCAACACTGTTGGCTAAATGTAAAGCAAAAATGGGAATGATATTCAGACACGTTAAAACAAGAAAAGCTGAACGCATGATTAGGCTTTACAAAACTTATGTACGTGGTACACTCGAGTACTGCAATGTGATATGGTACCCACACTACCAAAAGGATATTGCACAAATAAAGTGTACAAAGGTCCTATACCGCTAGAATTGAAGAAGTTAAAGACCTTGACTACTGGGAAAGACTGCAATTTTTAAAACTATACAGTCTAGAAAGGAGAAGAGAACGCTACATGATAAGACAAACATGGAAGCAAATCGAAGGAATTACTAAAAACATTATGGAGCTAAAAATATCAGAAAGAGCAAGCCGAGGTAGATTAATAGTGCCCAAAACTATACCAGGAAAACTAAGGAAGGCGCAAAGGACATTAATCCACTACGCACCAGCATCGATAATGCAGCAACTATTTAATGCGCTGCCAGCTCATCTAAGAAACATATCAGGAGTGAGCGTAGACGTGTTTAAGAATAAGCTCGATAAATACCTATGATGCATCCCAGACCATCCATCCATATCTATCTCTCTCTCTCTCTCTCTCTCTCTCTCTCTCTCTCTCTCTCTCTCTCTCTCTCTCTCTCTCTCTCTCATGTATGTATGTATGTATGTATGTATGTATGTATGTATATATATATATATATATATATATATATATATATATATATATATATATATATATATATATATATATATATATATATATAATATACTATTTTGTCCTGGGATGGGCCTAACATGAATTCCATGCCTATGATTTCTAGCCACAAAAGTCAACAAATGTCAAGTTTCATATCAAACAGACAACAGGTTACTGCAAATGTTGTTTTGCTTACTGTATTAAATGATATAATATTGTTTCACTACAGTATTTCTTTATCGTACCTTTGTTATTTTCTGTTGCATTTGTGTTTGTATCTCGGAATTTTTGTAAGTTGAGGACCTGACCTTAATGCAAAATAAAAGCATCTACAAATTCAAGAATAACAATAGTTACAGAATACTGTACACTACTACAAACAGTAACTGTATTGAGTAAACCAAATCTATCTTTCTAGATTCTATAAAATTCTCAGTCCATAAACATGACAGAAAATGACCTATCCTTGAAATAAAACAATTATCCTCTACTTGCCAAGAACATCTTTCTTAGGAAATAAACTGCCTAGGGAGAGGAATACCTGTCAACCCTAAAGGAAAATTCCTGAAGCTCTTAATCTTCTTGTAAGGACCTTAAAAAGAAGAGGAATAAAGTCTGTATCTTACACACCTTTCCAAAAGGACCCCAGAATCCTTGGCCAATTCGTGTATCTTCGACATGTCGATGTTAGTGAAGTTCGAGAGATCGTTACCCGAGCAGTAGTACTTTCCGGCACCGGTGATCGCTGTCACAACCGTCTTGGGATCTGCCGCGGCCTCGTCCAAAGCCGCAACCCACTCGTCGTACATCTGGAAAGTTATATCTTCCTTTTAAAAGATACGCTTACATTAGAATGTCTACAACAGATAAGCAATACCAAGTTATTTCATGTTTTTCTTATTTAAAGGTTTAAAGTCTGCTCTTGAATGGCAGATGCAAGGGACAGTGACATTAGCCTAACAAGCCAAGATAATGTCCTAGAGACTGACCATATATACATAAAACCAATGCCCAAGCCCCCTCTCTACCCAAGCTAGAACCAGGTAGGGCCACACAATGCTTGCTGATGGCTCAGCAGGTAGACCTATGGGGTTTCCCCAACCTCCAATCCTTTGCTCATAATGACAAAGAGGTTGCAGACACTACAAGACACTATCAAGCTTGACTGGGTTTCGAGCCACAGTGAAGCAGGTCGGGGGCAGGGATGCTTCCAATTCAGCTACTATGGGCTTAGATTTGGAAATTGTAAACTGCTAAACAAAACTATATTTCCTTATGCCACTTTATCATTATCCATGGAAAAGGTTGAAAATCTGATGGATAAGGCACTTTTTTTGTTTTTGAACACCATGGAAAACTTGGCAGTTTTGATAGTCAACAGTAAGTAGTTTCAACTCTTGTCAATAGACTATACAGTACTCTTAGTTGAATCGGTAGAACTTCAAAAGTTCAAACTTGAAGAAAATGTTATGTTGAACAGGATGACGTGTCTTTATTTTATATATACGAAATATCTTTTTTAATGATATTACTGTTTTTTAAATATTTCATCTTAATTGTTCATTACTTTCCATATCATTTATCTATTTCCCTATTTCCTTTCCTCACTGGACTAATTTTCCCTGTTGAAGCCCTTGGGCTTATAGCATCCTGCTTTTCCAACTAGGGTTGTATCTTAACTAGTAATAATAATAATAATTCCCTATGGTATTATACCATGGATGAATTTGTTAAACTCCTATTTTTTCCTTTCATTGAAGAGCAAATCCACTGAACAAACCTTATGAGGGTCTTACATATCTCCTTAGATTAATTAATAACAATAACCACAGCATCTTATATTACAAGCACTCTCTCTTACATGTAATCAACCCTTTATTTTCTTCCATAACATCTTTCTCTTCTACTGCTTTGGGATAAAGCTCTCTTACTTGAAGGTATACTCAGGCACATTATTCTATTCTATTTCTCTGCCTCTAGTTTTTTGAAGTTTTTAGTTTATATATGAAAAGTTTATTCCGTTGTTCCTGTTCTTGAAATATTTCATTTCAATTCTTAATTACTTCTCTTGTAGTTTATTTCCTTATTTCCTTTCCTCACTGGACTATTTTACCCTGTTGGAGCCCTTGGGCTTATAGCATCCTGCTTTTCCAACTAGGGTTGTACCTTCGCTAGTAATAGCAATAATACAACCTAATGTTCTGTTTCATATCTGTTGCCAATCACTCAAAAGTACGGCCTTGCTTATGATAACTGCAAATGGCCTTGACAGTTTAATCAGAACATTTCCAGTTTCCTTTAAACATAGTTTGAAGATAAATTGAAGAAAGACAGAGATGATGAGAAAGGAGTATACAATGGATGATGAAATATCATTGGAAGGAGAAAGGATTATGAGGTAAAATCATTTAAGTATTTAGGAAATATGATCTCCATTACAGGGTCTTTAGAATTAGAGTTTAGTAAAAAAAGCAAATCAGACAATGGCTGGGTTAAGTAAAATTTGGAAATCAAATCGCCTGAAATTGAATATAAAAATCAGACTATATATCAGTTTAGTGAGGTCGGTGTTACTCTATGGACATGCGTCATGGTATGACAATGAAACAATCTCCAATAGATTTAGTAGATTTGAGAACAAAGTCCTCACAAATATATTGCATTTTAAATGGCAGGACAGGATTAAAAATGACAAATTCGGAGGTAATTTGCATTTTTCCTAACAATACAAACCTTAGCTACTTATAAGGGTAAACTTTCGGGGAAAGCTGATAGGACGAGCCATTACAATCTTAGCGAGGGTTAACTACCCATCCCGCTAGTTAGCAGTGGGTAGGGTGGACAGCCTACTACCCTTCCCACTCTCACACCTGTGATTGCGCTCACTTTACTTGGAGATAGGACTTCAAGGGAGAAACTCTGCTATTGCTGGAATAGTGGCATCGAGTGTATCAAGACCCCTTCCACGACCAACCATAGAAGACATTCCACTTTGCCTGGTAGACTGAGGCTGAAGATCTTCGCAGATATCTAGGCATCCTTTTTGCAACCTGTTACGAAAATCGTCTCTATGTGAGGAGATGCTGGATAGTCTCCAGGCGTGAAGACGTAGCAAAGCTACTGTCTTGTGGTAGATGTTGACATGTGGTTATCTGAGAAGATAGGGTCGGGAAGGCAGTTTTCTTGGGAGCTCCATCAGGAGCAGCAGAAGGTTTGGGAACATTCCGCATGATGCAATAGCAGAGCTATGGGGGTCATTGAAAGATTGACAGATGTCCTGGTATTGTTAAGTACTCTTCTCATCAGACAGAATGGTGGAAATGTGTATACAGTGGAACCTCTACACACGAACGTATCTACATCCGAATTTTCCAACATCCGAAGTAAAATTCTAGCAAATTTTTGACTCTACACCCGAATTTTATTTCGACACACGAAGTAAACATTACGCCATTGAGCGTCGAGTGCTCAGTTCTCTAATCTTGTGTGTGTCGTGTGGTTGTCCTCTGTTTGGTCTGTTATTAACAGTGCTTATTTTCTTCCTTTTCTCACATGTCCTTTTTGATTTTACCTATAATCATGGTGCCTAAGTAGCTAAGTTTCAGTACAGGAAGAAGGCAATTCTTTCATTAGAATTGAAGCAAGAAATTATAGAAAAACATGAGAGCAGTGTGCATGTGAGTGATACTGTATGGCTAAACAATATGGCCGGAATAGGCCTATGATCTCGAGGATCATCAAGCTGAAGGCAGCCATTAAAGCAAATAACCATCGAAGGGGATCACCATTATTACAAGTCATCTTAGCATTACCCTGGAAGAGATAGAACGCCTTTTGTTGATAGGGATAAAAGACAAAGAGATTGTTGGCAACGATCATTTGTGAGAAGGGCCAGCGTGATGAACAGAAAGAAAGAAAAAAGTGAAGCAAAGAAAACCATGATAGCATTAACAAGCTCTTTTAAATACGACTTCTCTCTTTTTCTGTTTCTCTCTAAACATAGCATTAACATGTTCTTTAAATAAAATCTATCTCTCTCTCTCTCTCTCTCTCTCTCTCTCTCTCTCTCTCTCTCTCTCTCTCGTTCTTCTTCGCTGTTATAGTGTTAGATACGTCTATTATTTTTTTTCCAAGAGAAAGAGAGAGAGAGAGAGAGAGAGAGAGAGAGAGAGAGAGATTAAACAAAAATGTGTTTAGAGTACATATGATTTTTAACAGCGTCAACGAGTTGTAAAACAATTAAATGTAACTAAGAGAGTAATAACAGCTAATCTGAATTCCTTTATTAACTAAAACAAATATTGATACAAACACACTCGTGTGCGTATGCACAAACACACACACAGGTGCAAAAATTGCTACGCAGTAAGAGAGACGGTCGGGGTCGAGGTAGAGATGGTGACTGCGATAACATACCGTAACTCGTCACTGAAAGTGATGAAAATAAAAAATCAAAAGAAAAAAAAATTTAAAAAATATGAAATATAAAAATAAAAGAAAAATAAATAAGCTAAGTTAGATTAAAATTTCCGTAGTGTAAGTTACGGTATGTTATCGCAGTCACCATCTCTACCTCCTCGCCGATCGTGTCTCCTCGTGCGTGTGTGTGTGTTTGCGCATACGCACACGAGTGTGTTTGTATCAATATTTGTTTTAATTAATAAAGGAATTCAGATTAGCTGATATTGTTTTTTTAGTTACATTTAACTGTCTTTCAACTCGTTAACGCTGTTAAAAATCATATGTACACAACACATTTTTGTTTAATCTCTTTTTTGTTTAATCTCTCTCTCTCTCTCTCTCTCTCTCTCTCTCTCTCTCTCTCTCTCTCTCAGAAAAAATTAATAGACGTCTCTAACACTAACAGTGAAGAAGAAGAGAGAGAGAGAGAGAGAGAGAGAGAGAGAGAGAGAGAGAGTATTTATTTAAAGAACATGTTAACACCATGTCTACCTTCTCGCCGATCGTCCGTCTCCTGGCGTAGCAAATCCTACACCTGCGTTGGCCTGTCTCTAAGGTAAAGTGGCAATAAAACACATTTTTTATTTATTATTTCTTTATAATTATCTTTTTTACATGCTTCTTTCATATTATGCAGTTATGTTATTGTTATGTGTAATTATGTGTAGCCATTTATTAAGAATTTATTATGGGTTTTTAGGCTGAGGAACGAATTAATTGAATTACCATGTATTCTTATGGGAAAATTCGTTTCTACATCCGATCATTTTCTACATCCGAAGTTGGTTGTGGAACGAATTAAATTCGTATGTAGAGGTACCACTGTACATCGATGTTGTCCCACCGTTGTTGGAATACATCTTCCCGGAGAGCCTTGGGCTGAGACTGGGGAGCAGTATAGAGGGAGCCTCAAATTCAGGGCCATTACGAACAGATCCACAGTCGGAGAATCCCACAAAGTCAGGACTTTGTTGGCTACTAGATGATCCAAAGACCATTCGGAACCCACTATCTGCGATGCTCTGATCAGATTTTGGTGAGCACATTCCTCTTGCCTGGAATGAAGCGGGCTGACAGATATCGAGTAGACTTCCCCCCATCTTAGTATCTCAACTGCTAGATGGGATAGGGGCTGGGAAAAAGTACCTCCTTGCTTCTTGATGCAAGCCATTAACAAGGTGTTGTCACTCATCACCACCACTGAGTGACCCGCCAGAGACTGGTGGAACTCTTGAAGGGCCAGAAAGACAGCCTTCATCTCTGGGAGATTTAGGTGAAGGTACTTTTAGGACTCAGACCAAAGGCCTGAGGCCATGTGGTGCAGCACGTGGGACACCCACCCCTTCCTTTGATGCGTCCGAGAACAGCATCATATCGGGAAGAGGGACGAGAAGATCAACACCCTTCTACACCCAAGGGGTTAACTACTGCGCTGTAGTTGGTCCGTGGCCACTTTCCTCTTGGTAAGAGTAGAAGAGACTCTTCGGCTATGGTAAGCAGCTCCTCTAGGAGGATGACACTCCAAAATCAAACCATTGTTCTTTAGTCTTGGGTAGTGCCATAACCTCTGTACCATGGTCTTCCACTATCTTGGATGAGAGTTCTCTTGCTTGAGGGTACACTCAGACAAACTATTCTATCTTATTTCTCTTCCTCTTGTTTTGTTAAAGTTTTTATAGTTTATATAGGAAATATTTATTTTAATATTACTGTTTCTGAAATATTTTATTTTTCCTTGTTTCCTTTCCTCACTGGGTTATTTTCCCTGTTGGAGCCCCTGGGCTTATAGCATCCTGCTTTTCCAACTAGGGTTATAGCTTAGCATATAATAATAATAATACTGTAATAATAATAATTCTAATTCTCGTCTGCCAACCACCATCTGAGGTCCGTCTTTTCCATTGTCCGGGGAATTGGAGGCCTGATTCCAATTGGACTTCAGACGCCACTGGAGGGAACGAATCCTGAGGCGACTGTTGGGAACTAGACTGGCCAAGGATGATAGATGTCCGAAGAGACAAGGCTACTTCTGGGCTGGGAGCTCTTCTCATCTGAGGAAAGGGCTTACTACTTTCCACAGCCTTGCTATCTAGTCGTCTGATGGGAAGGCATTGTACAGGTTGGTGTCTAATACCCTGCCCAGGTATACCAGTCTTTGAGTGGGAAGCAGGGAAGACTTCTCAAGGTTTACCATGATCCCCAGATCTTAAAAAAGCCTCAGAAGTTTGTCTCGTTCTGAAGAAGGGTTGCCACCAAGTCTACCAGGATCAGCCGGTCGTCAAGGTAGCGAAGGAGACGGATGCCGAACCTGTGAGCCCAGGATCATATTACGGCGAACACTTTTGAGAATACGTGGAGTAATCTGGAAAGGCCGAAACACAGCACCTTGAACTGGTATGTCTTGTTGTCGATGTTGAATCTCAGATGCTTCCTTGAAGACGGATAGATTGGGATCTGGATCCAGTGTAGACATGAAGTCCTGTGGTCTTATCGCTAATCTGACCGTGTATGCCTTCTCCATTCTGAACGAAGTCTGTTCGACAAACTTCTTCAGAGCCGAGAGGGCGATGACTGGTCTCCAGTCTCCAGACGTCTTTTTCACAAGAGAGGCGACTGAAGAAGCCTAGGGACTGGTCAACGACCTCCTGGAGAGCCCCCGTCTCCAACATGGTCTGGACTTTGGCCCGAAGGGCCTGGCATTTGCTGATCCCATCGCAAAGGAGCTCATAAACACTAGATTCTTGGTCAGTGGAGGGAGAGATGAAATGAATGGGATGCGATACCCTGACCGAATCATGGAGACCATCCAGGGTTCGGGCCCGAGCTGCATCCACCTTATCTAGCAGTTTTGAAGACATTCCCCTACTGATCGACGAGCAGGGGGATGACCTCTCCTAGCATTTGTGGTTTTTACCGCCATCTCTCTGGTGTTTGCCTCCACGGATGGAATAGCTGCCTTTCCCCGTCCTTAACAGGAAAGGGCTTCTCAGACACCTTAAGCTTGGTGATGGCTACCGTTTTCTTCAATGACGCTTCTCCTTGGCTGGTCTTTGGGGGCTGGTGGTCTGTAGGGCCGAGCTGTAAGGGCCTTATGAAGGAGGGAGTCCGTATTGGTCTTCCTCCCCCTCTCTGCAGCCTGCTCGACGTCTCTAGGCTCAAAGAGGAATGACCTCTCCATGGAGGAGGTTCGAAGCCTAGTGATCTCAGCGTTCGGAACCTGCTGGTGAAATCTCTCGGCCACCACATCCCAAGTTTCCAGATGGTGAGAGTGCCCGAGAGAAGGAAGGTCTCCAAGGCCTTCCTGGTACTATCCTTAGAGAAATTCTCGGTTCGTACCAGGATTCCTATTGATCCTGACCAATGATCCAGCCATAAGTAGCCTACATGGCATACTTCGCAACCTTCTCTTGGTTTAGGATATCAGACTCCTAGAAAGAGACCTGACGCAAAGAGAGCCTCTCAAGAGAGACTCCCTTGGTCAGTTCTTCCATGGAGTGGTGGAGTAACATAGTAGAGACTGTCTTGTCCATGATGTCGTAATATCTCCTCTGGCTAACACCCGAAGGTGGGAGGAGTTTAGCGGAGGAGGAAGAGCAGAAAAAATCAGAGATAGAAGACAGTAGGGAGGCAATCTAATGCCGGACACCCTGCAACCCCCAGGACCAGGGCAGAGCTGCACTGGGTTTAGGAGGCTTTTGGGTGCCAAGACACGGTCTACGACAGTGTCCTTGCCTTCTTGAGGAGCCGACTCCGGATCCACTAACACATTAAGGGCCCTCACGATAGCCAAAACTCGCCATAAGGCGTGTTCCGACTCTCTCTGGTCGTCGTCTGAAGCTAGGCTGGCAGCGAGATCTTCATCCACCACCAAGGTCTCACCCCAGGGGGTGTCATGGTCGTCCACAGAAAGACTGACTTGGCTCCTAGAACCCTCCACGGGGTTCTGAGTCCTGGAGGAGGACTTGAGAATTGTCTTAAGAGTCCTTAGATTCCCTTCTAGGAGGGAATAAAGTCTCTAAGGCAGAAGGTCTCGATAAAAGTGAACTTCTCAGAAGGAAGAGAACGAGGAGCTGAAGGTGAGCCTATGTTCTCTCCTCGGGTCTTTCCGTCGGTGACGGGAGGGAAGAGTCTAACACTGACTATTCCCTCTGGAAGTCTCTAGCGAAGGTGGATGAGGCATCAAGGGGCCGAGACGATGATGGAAACTCAAGGGAAGATTCTGCTCTATGAAGCAGTCATAGTCCTAAGTCCCGAATCGGCTGAAACCCCTGGTGCTTCTAACAGAACCATGGCTGCTTACTCACTGAAGCACTCTCCGAGAGATCCCCCCAAGGGAAAGAGGTAGAAAAGTCCTTTGGCGGTGTCTCCACACCAGACACTGACGACTTTGGGACTGTAGGAGTCGATTCCCTTCTAAAGAGTGGCAGCTTAGGAATCCTAAAGCCCTGCAAATTGCCCTCTCCCTCCTTCTCCGGCAGTTCCGACGTTACGCTTTTGCCGGGAGGGGAGAGAGGCGACAGAGAACGATCGTAAGTAACCCTACCTTTCTTGGAGGCCACAACCATTGCTTTCGGTGGTTGTAGTTGGCGATCCTCTCTTGCCGGAGGATGAGCTGGCCGCTGACGCGTTGGAGAGCGACGGGAAAACTCCTGCTCTAGACGCGATGATCGATGGCTAGAAGGTTGAAAGGAGGGAGAGTGTTCCCGCGTTGTCGAGCGATACCGCGGTAACGTGGGGTCAATCGATACCGCTGCACGAGGCAGGCTCACGCATCGGCTGGTCGAGAAGGTTGAACAGGTGAGCAAACACGTTCTACTTTAGAGCGCCACGATGGTTTAAAAACGGGCGAACGCTGGTTTGTTGTATGATCGAGGGTTTCTCGAGACGAAGGTCTACGCGACCCGTGAATACGTTGAGGCGAATTCCGCTGCGTGGGTGATCGCTGACGAGCAGTGAATGTTGTCGAGCAGGCGATCCCTGGTGGGCCAGTAAACGTTGTCGAGCAAGAGAACGCTGCCACGCAGGCGAACGGGGATGGGCTGGCGAACGCTGATAGGCAGGTGAACGCGACCGAGCCGGTTACCACTGATGGGCCGCCGATTTCCGACTAGGAAGCGATTCCCGCGTTGTCGGCGATTCTCGCGAAGTAAGATTCACGAGCGAACGAACGCTTAGGGGAAGTACGAGACGTTCGATGTCGATGGTCAGACGATTTATGCATTGGAAGAGGCGATTCACGTGTAACCCCATGTTTAGGTGGTGCACGAGAAGTCGCTCGTGGACGTTGATCAGGGGACTGACAAGCTAGACGCATTGGTGTGGACGTAGCTCAATGACGATGGTCGGGCGAATCACGAGCTGAAAGCACCAGAGAAGACGATTCACGGGTAACCGACCGTACCGGTGGTACACGAGAAATCGCTCATTGACAATAGTCAGACGGAACACGAGAATGATGTCGATGGTCAGGCGATTTACGAGGTCAATGTGCACGCGATTCACGCTCTGCTGGACGATGGAGACTGTCGAGTAGGAGAATGTTGGGCAAGAGCCTGGTGAGACATAGAGAGATGAGAGGAGGTCGGAGATGGAGGCGAAGGTTGAACAATCTCTTTCTAAGAAGAAGACTGAGGAGGAGTGGCGGAGAAGAGACTCTTCCTGGCCGAGGGAGCAGGACCACCCTGAAGGCAGAGAGAAGGACAGACACGGCGAGGTCGCCTGCTGCCGACGTGACGATGAAGGAGCGTGGGATCAGCAGGCCTCCAAAGAGTATTCTCTACGTGAGAACCTTTACTATGAAGGGAAACACTTGTCAGAGAGACATGCCTCAGACTTTGTTCTTTCCCTGAATGATGTACGTCAGGGGAAGGAGAGAAGACCTCAGCGGAGGAAGATGGTGAAGCGGACGCAACCACAAGAGCAGCAGGCGGAACAGCTGACGAGCTCTCTGACACCACAACGTTGACAACCGACAAAGGGTCGACGTCCGAAGATAACTCGGCACCCCAGTGCAAAAACAGTTCCCGTACAAGTCCGCACACTGAAAAGAAAAAGTTAAAACAGATTTATGGCAGTCCAAAATTGGAGAGGATGAAGGTCGGTAACAAGAGCACTCCATCTGAGCCAAAAGTAAAGTGAGCGCAATCACAGGTGTGTGAGTGGGAGGGGTAGCAGGCTATGCCCCCTAGCCCCCGCTGACTAGTGGGATGGGTAGTTAACCCTCACTAAAATATTAATGGCTTGTCCTTTCAGCTTTTGCCGAAAGTATACCCCTAAAAACAGCGTGGTTTGTATTCCAATTACGGAACAAATGAGACTATAAGAGAAATTACTCGAGTGCCATAAGTGGATGAGATCATGTTGAGGGGTAGATGGAGATGGTTTGGGCATGCTCTTCACACTCCCCAAGAGAGATTAGTTCACCAAACGTTCAGCTGGGCTCCACAAGGCACTAGAAGAATTGGAAGACCCAGGCCCACACGGCTGAGGACTATGAAGTGCGAAGTAGGAGATGATGAATGGTGAAGCATTGCATTAAAAGCTCAAGATACAAACGACTGGCGAAATCTAATCAAGGCCCTTTGCGTCAATAAGCGTAAGAGGAGATGATGATGATGATGAATTATACTAGTTATTATACATTAATTTACCCAGGAACATGATTATAAACGCAAAGATATTTGAAAAGTTGTTTTATTAGTGATGGAAATAAATGTAAGAACATTTGGCTTTGTTCTTATTCTCCAGTTCCTTATCAATCTGAGGTTCTCTTCCTACCACTCAGTATCAGATAAAAATAATAATGATGATCATGATGATGATGATGATGATGAATTTGTCACAAATGGCCTAGTGATAAGTCCAAGGAGGTCATTTGGTACCAAAGAATACTGTACAGTACACTTGTATTACTGAAAGCCTTACCTCTCTTGTAATGGCATTCATCTTTTTTGGACGGTTGAGGGTAATTGTCCGCAGGCCGTCTTCACAGGTGACGAGAAGATTCTGGTACTTCTGACCCGATTCTGCTTGTGCCTCTGGCTCGGGTCCACCCTGCGAGCGAGAGAATTAAAGATTGAATATGAGAGAGAGAGAGAGAGAGAGAGAGAGAGAGAGAGAGAGAGAGAGAGAGAGAGAGAGACTTACACAGTAATCCCCTGAGCTTTATTGCTTATGGTCAGTTGGCTTTTCTAACACTGTTGAACTATCCTACATCGTAGAATAAAGAATTCCTAGGTATTTCTGCATAATGGAATAACTAAAAAAAAAAAAGTTAAAACATTTTTATTTATTTATCTGCAAATTCATAAGTCATATGCCCTTCATCTTGGGATTTCCAATTACTTTGAATGTGCATTACTCATATGTTCTTATCTTGTGGGCTTTCAAATATCTAACTTATATTGGATTCTTTCCAAGGCTTAAAGGCTGCTCATGAATGGCAGAGACAAGGGACAGTGACAATGCCCTACATAGCAGGAAAATGCCCTGGAGAATGACCATGTATACATATGATCAGCACCTAAGCCCTCTCTCTCCAGCCAAGCTCGGAACAGGGAGGGTCAGGCAATGGCTGCTGATGACTCAGCAGGTAGACCTTAAGGTTCTCCCAAAACCCTCATCTTAGCTCACAAGGATGGTGAGGTTGCAGATATTAAAGAAACTATAGAGTTTGAGCGGGATTCGAGCCCAAGTCCGGCAAGTGCCAAACAGGGACGCTTCCAATGGGCCACCACAACTCTGGTTCCAATATTATGGGAAGTTGCAAATCTTATGCAGTTTGAGAATTACTATTAAAAGATGCAAGATAGAATAATTTACATAATATTAATACCACAAATACATTAACTTACAGCTCGAGAAAAATGCTCCTCTACTCATGATGAGGTTATGGTTTGATAAAACCCATCTATGGGAAACATCCACACAAAACCAAACACTACGGCCAAGTCTGATCTACCTTAAACCTTCTCAGTAGGAAAAAGGATTTAACATACGGACAGTTTCAAAATGAGTGTTGCATATCTCGGGTATTTCTTTTAACGATGAAATGAAAGAAATCTGTTCAACTTAGAATAATCCAACTATGAATGGATCAATTTCATTTACAAAAAAAAATCTATTTCATAAATAAACACACTGTGCCATGCCAAAAATCCATTAGCCGTCAATAACCAACACGTGACTTATAATCATTACCAATGCAAAATGTGACAGTACAAAATGACTGACCTATTATTACTATATGCAAAAACAACTTCCTCAACATAGCAATCTTTGTTTTTATTTGTTCGCATGATTGCTATAGAGACTAAGAGGAGAGTCAAGAGGGTGCAAGAACAGATCAAAGTTAAAAATTCCTAATAAACACATACTGGTATCACCTCACGAAAATCTGGAAAGACTAACAAGAGGAATATTTGTTTACAAAAAGAACAGAAAATCTGGAAAGACTAACAAGAGGAATATTTGTTTACAAAAAGAACAGAAAATCTGGAAAGACTAACAAGAGGAATATTTGTTTACAAAAAGAACAGAAAATCTGGAAAGACTAACAAGAGGAATATTTGTTTACAAAAAGAACAGAAAATATGGAAATCCCAATTCGACTACAACAGACACCACATGGCAGCACTGAAAAAGTTACCTGCTCCTTCACAAGGGAATTAATGAGGTCTATGTATGCTTTTTGTGCATCTCCTTGGCTCATGTTACCAAGACTATTCCACGCGTCCCACTTCGCACGACCGACGAAGTCCATCATGCCTGGACGCTTGGTGTTGACCGCTCCAGTCGTCGATTGCTTGAATAAGGCGTAAATCTTCAACTTCGCTTCGTTCCCTATGGATAATGAATCATTTGTCACTCGGAAGTTATAGCTGGAAAGAAAACTAGGAAATTACTTCTGTACTGTGATCTATGTCATTCAAACATTAAGCCAAATATTGTGCACACAATAATACTCAAATATAATACAATATTTACCTGGGTCTTCCTTTAGAGTACCTAACCTTGCCTTGGCATCCTCAAATTCTGGACTCAAAGCGCTCATCAGTCGCACTGGTGTTGCTCTGATCAGGGGCGATGACTGAACGCGACTTGCCGTGATTCCAACTGCACTCCCATACCTTAGGAGGGAAAATTCTTAATGATATACAGTATATCATATCATTGTTGTGAAGATCCTTAGAGTCAATTGAATCAAAGAAAGAGACAAGTAGGATGTTAGCTATAGAAATTACATGCTCTGATTCCTATGGGGGGGACACCAACTTGAAATTAATACAGTAATTGATCCTGTACTAGCAATAATAGCTTCAAAACGGATGAAGATTAGGTGTTAAACCAGAATCATGGACTATACAAACATACTATAGTTAGTACTAATGCCTAGATTCCAAAAAAAAAAAAAAATTATTTATCATTCAAGCATCTATCAAAAACAAAATACTGTATACAAAATTATACAACTGAATCAAGCAAAATCCGAGAATCTGATCATCAAATGGCAATTCTTAGCTCAAGGGGTTAACTACAGCACTGCAATTGTTCAGTGGCCTCTTTCCTCTTGGTAAGGGTAGAAGAGACTCTTTAGCTATGGTAAGCAGCTCTTCTAGGAGATGGACTCTCCAAAATCAAACCATTGTTCTCTAGTCTTGGTAGTGTCATAGCCTCTGTACCATGGTCTTCCACTGTCTTGGGTTAGAGTTCTCTAGCTTGAGAGTACACTTGGGCACAATATTCTATCTAATTTCTCTTCCTCTTATTTTGTTAAAGTTTTTATAGTTTATATATGAAATATTTATTTCAATGTTGTTACAGTTCTTAAAATATTTTTCTTTAGTTGTTAATTACTTCTCTTAATTCCTTGTTTCCTTTCCTCACTGGGCTACTTTCCCTGTTGGAGACCCTGGGCTTATAGCAGCCCTTTTTTCCAACTAGGGTTGTAGCTTAGCAAGTAATAATAATATTCTTAGGCTAGGCATTGCCTAAGGGAAGATAGTCATAGAAGAACTTGTTTCCTTGTAGTGTAATATGTCTTTAATGTAAGGTAACAGTAAATTGTTGGGTTCAATTGCTATCTATACTTCCCCTCTTTAGAAGTATAAGGAAATGAACACTTCTATTTTACCCATAATAGAAAAGGTACTCATTAGTGCAGCTTGGCTGCAATAACATCCATTCCAGTGGTATAACAGTGCAACTGCTGAACTCCAAGGAGGGAGAAAGAAAAAGAGAGGATGAAAGGCCATACATTCCAACTTTCATCCAAGACAGACGGCACAACCACTACCTTAGATGCTTTACTTCCTGTCCTAAGAGGGAGCTAGGGTTGCTTTACCATAGGTCCTCTGGTAGAGGTATCCAGCGACTTGTGGGTGCATTCTCGTAAGTACTGGGCCGTGAAGGTGGTCAGACATGTCCAGACAACTACTTTTAACACGACCCACTGAAAAGTTCTTTTGTTCAGTGTTGCTCCCAGTCCCCTGGCCTCATGAACTTATGCCTATACCGGTCTATTTGGCTCGTCTTGTTCTAAAGATAGCATTCTGTTACTGACCTCGAAAAGCCAAAAAGAGATGATGTTCATGAAGATCATATTTTTTTACCTTCCTGAGCTAATGAACATATTCTGTAAACATGGTCTAGCAGGTTGGGTCCTTCTAAAGTAGCATCTAAGCAGCCTCACCAAGCAAAGCATCTGATTGTTGGTCACTTCCCCAGAGGAGGAAATAGTATAAGTCAAAATTTTAATCCAGAATGGCAAGGTTCTGAGATTCTACAACAAACTGATCCAACGGAGAGACAGACCTGCCACCAATGTTCAGAACAGGTAACCAAATAAAATGAACCGTGTAGGCCCCCTAAACGTTTATTTCATACCAAAGCCAGCAAGAACACTGTCTTGAGTGTCAGATCTTTGTCAACACTTGTTTTAATGGTTCATGGGGAGTCCTTTATAGAGACCAGAGAACTTTAGTTACATTCCAAGGAGGTTGTTTGATTTCCCAAGGAGGACAGGACAGCTCAAAACCCCTCATTAGTTTTGACAGTGCCCACAAAGAGGAAAAGTTTACTCTCCTATCTCTAAAGACTTGGTTCAAAGAATTAAGGAATTAGAGGCTCTGAGAGGAGAGGTTCCCCTTCTACAACACCAACCACAAAAGATTGCTCACTTGGCTTGGTATCCTGCTGTGGAGGATCTACGGAGGTACCCTGACATCTATGCAGTGCCTTGATAAAAGCCTCTCTCTCTGAGATGCTGACTGACTATCCATGAAAAGCCAGGATGTCACCAACTCATGGTATCTCTGTAGGTGTGGTTGACACAGAAGGTTGGGCAAATGGGGCAACTCCCTCAGAGTCTTGTCAATGACACAAGAAGATCTGAGAACAATTATGCTGTAGCCACCTGGGTACCACCAACGTCATCCTAATGTTTCGAGTTGACTATACCCTGTTGATTAATTGGCAAATCATTCTAAACGGCGGAAAGGCATAAACGTTTAATCCGTCGCATAATTCTTGGAAGGCGTCTTTCAGTGCCACTGCCTGAGCCAGAACTGGTGAATAATACACCGGCAGCTTGTTGTTCAGCATTGTTGCTATCTGTGGATGAAGGGACCACTCTGATCCCACAATCAGTCCCTGGAGACTATGTATGTCAGTACGGTACATACATACATATACCAAAGGCACTTCCCCCAATTTTGGGGGGTAGCTGACAACAACAAGAAACAAAACAAAAAGGGGACCTCTACTCTCTACGTTCCTCCAGCCTAACCAGGGACTCAGCCGAGTTCAGCTGGTACTGCTAGGGTGCCACAGCCCAACCTCCCACATTTCCACCACAGATGAAGCTTCATACTGCTGAGTCCCCTACTGCTGCCACCTCCGCGGTCATCTAAGGCACCGGAGGAAGCAGCAGGGCCTACCGGAACTGCGTCACAATCGCTCGCCATTCATTCCTATTTCTAGCACGCTCTCTTGCCTCTCTCACATCTATCCTCCTATCACCCAGAGCTTTCTTCACACCATCCATCCACCCAAACCTTGGCCTTCCTCTTGTACTTCTCCCATCAACTCTTGCATTCATCACCTTCTTTAGCAGACAGCCATTTTCCATTCTCTCAACATGGCCAAACCACCTCAACACATTCATATCCACTCTAGCCGCTAACTCATTTCTTACACCCGTTCTCACCCTCACCACTTCGTTCCTAACCCTATCTACTCGAGATACACCAGCCATACTCCTCAGACACTTCATCTCAAACACATTCAATTTCTGTCTCTCCATCACTTTCATTCCCCACAACTCCGATCCATACATCACAGTTGGTACAATCACTTTCTCATATAGAACTCTCTTTACATTCATGCCCAATCCTCTATTTTTTACTACTCCCTTAACTGCCCCCAACACTTTGCAACCTTCATTCACTCTCTGACGTACATCTGCTTCCACTCCACCATTTGCTGCAACAACAGACCCCAAGTACTTAAACTGATCCACCTCCTCAAGTAACTCTCCATTCAACATGACATTCAACCTTGCACCACCTTCCCTTCTCGTACATCTCATAACCTTACTCTTACCCACATTAACTCTCAACTTCCTTCTCTCACACACCCTTCCAAATTCTGTCACTAGTCGGTCAAGCTTCTCTTCTGTGTCTGCTACCAGTACAGTATCATCCGCAAACAACAACTGATTTACCTCCCATTCATGATCATTCTCGCCTACCAGTTTTAATCCTCGTCCAAGCACTCTAGCATTCACCTCTCTCACCACTCCATCAACATGCAAGTTAAACAACCACGGCGACATCACACATCCCTGTCTCAGCCCCACTCTCACCGGAAACCAATCGCTCATCTCATTTCCTATTCTAACACATGCTTTACTACCTGTGTAGAAACTTTTCACTGCTTGCAACAACCTTCCACCAACTCCATATAACCTCATCACATTCCACATTGCTTCCCTATCAACTCTATCATATGCTTTCTCCAGATCCATAAACGCAACATACACCTCCTTACCTTTTGCTAAATATTTCTCGCATATCTGCCTAACTGTAAAAATCTGATTCATACAACCCCTACCTCTTCTAAAACCACCCTGTACTTCCAAGATTGCATTCTCTGTTTTATCCTTAATCCTATTAATCAGTATTCTACCATACACTTTTCCAACTACACTCAACAAACTAATACCTCTTGAATTACAACACTCATGCACATCTCCCTTACCCTTATATAGTGGTACAATACATGCACAGACCCAATCTACTGGTACCATTGACAACACAAAACACACATTAAACAATCTCACCAACCATTCAAGTACAGTCACACCCCCTTCCTTCAACATCTCAGCTTTCACACCATCCATACCCGATGCTTTTCCTACTCTCGTTTCATCTAGTGCTCTCCTCACTTCCTCTATTGTAATCTCTCTCTCATTCTCATCTCCCATCACTGGCACCTCAACACCTGGAACCGCAATTATATCTGCCTCCCTATCATCCTCAACATTCAGCAAACTTTCAAAATATTCCGCCCACCTTTTCCTTGCCTCCTCTCCTTTTAACAACCTTCCATTTCCATCTTTCACTGTCTCTTCAATTCTTGCGCCGGCCTTCCTTACTCTCTTCACTTCTTTCCAAAACTTCTTCTTATTCTCTTCATATGACTGACCCAGTCCCTGACCCCACCTCAGGTCAGCTGCCCTCTTTGCCTCACGTACCTTGCGCTTTACTTCCACCTTTTGCTCTCTATATTTTTCATACTTCTCTATACTATTACTCTGCAGCCATTCTTCAAAAGCCCTCTTTTTCTCTTCCACTTTTACCTTCACTCCTTCATTCCACCATTCACTGCCCTTCCTCATGCTGCCTCCAACAACCTTCTTGCCACATACATCACTTGCAATCCCAACAAAATTTTCTTTTGCTAACTTCCACTCCTCCTCTAAATTACCAGTTTCTCTTACTATCACCTCGTCATATGCCATTTTCAACCTTTCCTGATATTTACTTTTTACCCCAGGTTTTATTAGCTCTTCAACCCTCACTAGCTCCCTTTTACATCCACCTACTCTATTCCCCCACTCTTTTGCTACAACTAATTTTCCTTCCACCAAAAAATGATCAGACATACCGTTAGCCATACCCCTAAACACGTGCACGTCTTTCAATCTTCCAAACATTCTTTTAGTTATCAACACATAATCCATTAATGCCCTTTCTACTACTCTTCCATTTGCCACTCTTACCCATGTATACTTATTTTTATCTTTCTTTTTAAAAAAGCTAGCACTTATTACCATCTCTTGTTCAACACACACATCTACCAGTCTCTCACCACTCTCATTTTCACCTGGTACGCCATATTTCCCAATGACACCTTCTACCTCTCCAGCACCCACTCTAGCATTTAAGTCACCCATAACAACTACATAATTCCTTCTACCCAGTCCTTCTACACACCTAGTTAATTCATTCCACAACTCATTCCGCTCTTCTTCACTTTTCTCACTACCTGGCCCATACGCACTGACAAAACTTGTTTTAATGGTTCATGGGGAGTGACAACAACAATCCTTCTCAGTACGGTACTGTAATTATATTCTGTTTACTTGGAATGAATTTTGCCATCAGCCCCACTTCTGTTGTCCAATGCCCCTTCGGGAATTTGTATTGCCAATTGGCAAAGGTGCAGAGAAGCAGTACCTCCTCGTTTGTTGATGTATGCCACTACAGTAGAGGTATAGCTTATCAAAGCTACCTCTCTTACTCTGGCCAAAACAATAACAAAAATGATCAGGGTAAAAAGCTCTTCTAGAAGAAACAGCAGAGTTGCTGCTTTTGAACCACTCTCTGCCTTCTTGAGGGTGGATTTTAAAGGCCTCGTCATTCCTTCAAGGATTGTTGTTGTCACGTTCTTAAAGGAGAGAGCTCGATGGAAGAAAAGTGTCCTGGCTGGACCTTCTCCACCATTCCATCTACGTCTTTAATATGGAAAAGCGCAGCACGTGCTGCACCCTTGCGGTGAGGTATTGCATCTTCCTCGAGGTAGGGCCTCAAGTTAATCACTGACGTAAATGCCATTGATCACGATGCGGAGGATTTCCAGTCCGGAGGGCTTGAACTTCAGGTTCAAGACGTCTGGAAAAAAGCTGGATGTTACTTGGTTCCTCGCCGTGAGCGAGAGACATAGAGGGCCACCCATAGGGAAAGCCTACTCTCTTGATCGAGGGCAACACCGGGAGAGACCTGTCCTAGAGATCAGAAGATCTGTTTTCTAGGGGTCCTAGGTCTTCGAAGGAGGGCACCCCAGGACCGAAGGAAGCGACACGTTGTCCCGTAAAGGGGCTTGATTACCCGACTAAAGGTAAGAAGGCTCTAACTCTGTAAAGAGTGATGATTGGAGATGAGGTAAACCCTTCCGGTTTAGAAGAGATGCTCGAGGAACAGGCAAAGGCCTTCCGTCGCCTAAGTCTAAGAGCGGGATTCCTCTCAATGGCAATTTTGAGGGTCTATTACTGGAATACCGACCTCGAGAAGAGACAAACTTTACCCAATCCTCATTCAGGAGCATCTAGTCGTTAAAGAAGTCCTTAATGGGTTATCCGATGTTGTGGATGTGTCTATTAGGTAAGATGAGTCTCTTAATGAGACAAGGCTGCCAATGAGACCTGCTCGGTAGTGGGGAGAAGCCATTTTCTCTCAGAAGAAATGATCGAAGGAAGTCCAACAGATGAAAGTAGTCCTTCTCCCACAGGAAGATCAATGCCTATCATTGATATCCACTCTGCTTCACGAAGGACGGACTCTAAACATAGGCTGTTGGAAGAAGTCTCCTGCAGAGGGAGAGGATAGGATAAAATCCACAAACTGCAGACAGGATACCCCGAAGGAGAGACCACGTAGATGCAGGAAGTGTTTCCCGCGAACGGGAAAAGAAGACAAATCACTGCCATTCCCGTGGGAAAATCTTTCCGACGAAAGAAGACAGTATCATTTGTGCTCTGACCATAGTCCTAAGAATGTGTGGTACTGTATGTGGCCTCCCCGCCCCCTTTTTCTTTGATGCTTCCATTGGAAACACCAAATCCAGGAAAACCGAGGTGATCTCCTCTCTCGAAAAGATTCTCGTCTGACAGCCTTTTTACCAGGATAGTGTCTTGCTCGGATCTCGCAGAGAACCAGAGGGAAGGACAATTTATGGTGCCGAAGGACCTAGGATCTGGCTATTCCTGGAGTTTGAATTCGATGGGGACTGATGCGGTCTTGTCGAACCTGCGTAAGTTTCTGCAGGCTGATAACCATGTCTATAGGTACCCATATTGGATATGACATTTGGGTCTTTCCTTAGATTACTTCAATTCTCAGATCATGGTAAATTCAAAGAGATGTATCGGAGGAGCTCGAGACTGTGAGGATCAGCTAGTCATCCGAGTCTTCAAAGAAGGGGTCGATCCCGAAGGAGAAGGTTGACCTTAGGGTAAAGAAACTCTGTGACAAACTTTGATGCCTAGCTAAACAGAAGCACCATTACCCAATATGACAGGCTGTAGTCAGATGTCCCGAAAAGTGGGGTCTAGGAGTATTAATCCTAGTTATTGATCCTGTACAGGAAGCCATGGACTAGCTGTTTAATAGCAAGACCTTCTCCTCACATGACAGGGTTGAAGATCAAACTCGTTTCACAAGGAGAGACTAAAACTGGAGATTTCTGACCGAAGAAGCTCAGCGATATCTTGACAAACCCCGTCTTCCCATGAGACCGGATGGTTCGATCACAAGGGAAAACGAGAGACCGCTTCCCATCTAAAGGAAGATGGAAGAGACAAGAGAGTGTCTCTTGTAGCTTGGATGTGGACTCTCTGTCCTTGGCGAAAAATATGAGCCACGAATTTCGAGGAAGATATTCCTTTTGAACAACTTTTGCCGAAGGGAGTGCCCTAGATACGGAAGAGAGTCATTGTTCAAGTTCATGAACAAGATCGAGTCTTGAGACGGGTTGGGAAAATATGTCTTCTGGGAAAGGAATCACGAATGGAGGTTGAAGGTGCAAACATGAAGGTCCGAGGGCCTATAGGCTGGCAAAGACCTGGAGTACACAAGACGCCGACAACCTCTGGTGATCTGGTAGGTCACCCATCCCTGGGCTGACCCGAATTCTAGCAATTTAATTGCTACAGCTATCGCGTTAAACAGCACTGCCTCAATTCTCTAGGAGAGAATTGGGGTGGGGCGGTAACCCCACGGGGTTGTGCCTTCCGATGCAGGGGGAACAGATTCACGGGATTTGCCTGCACAACAACGTCCGAGATACGATTTGCGGCAGGAGATTGCCTAGCTAGCGCAGTTCCTATCCAGGCAAAGTCGGCTCACAAGGTAGTCCTATACTATACGTAAAAACAACGGAAGAAGTAGCATCCGAAGCAGCAACCTAGTTCTTGAGGCCTCTGGCCAGTAAGCCCTTCTGTAGTAAGAACAAAGTGTAGGGGAAGAACGTACGTTCATGAGGAATGAACGTCCCAGAATGAGGCGGATTTGATGAGGAAATCTGGCTAGATGAATGTAGTTTCTTTGAATTCCACAGGAGATAAATCTTTAGGAACCAAAGAAAGTAAGCTTGTGAGAAACACAAAAACCCCAGGGGCGAGGGGCATTAAGTGCCAAGGTTAGCCCTCGTGTATTATCCCAGTCGTCAATGGAGGGTGCTGGGTTAGGTTCCCAGAAGGAAAACCGTGTTCAAATTCTTCAACTATGTGGGGGGGGGGGCTATCAAAGTAGTGTAAACTTCAGAGAGAGGTGAGGAGACGATCTATGTCATCTAGACGAGAGCACTCTACAAGGAGAGGTTCCGAGAGAAGCTCCTCCCATGATCCAATGGAAGAGTCTCCGACAGAATGGATCATTCCAGAGCTTTACCATGGAAGGCAAAGTATCTATACTAGAAGTGGTTTCTGATGTTAGCAGCAGCCTAGAGGAGAGCTGACTAGTGCAATCCTGAGCAGGCTTAGTGGTGATCACGAGCTTCCTAACAGCGGACGTCAAGCAAGCAAGAGGCATTATTGATAAGAAGCCAGAGATCATTTAGCCATTGAAAACGGCGATTGGTGAGCTGACGAACCGAAGATCTGGTGAATCGAGGGACTGGCGACTAGCGCGCAGGGGATCAGCAAGCTTCGCGCTGGCGATTGAGAATCAGCGAGTCAGCGATCGGGGAGCAGTAAGCTGGCATTCGGAGAGATCTGGGGATCGGCAAAAGACCAGAAGGCAATCAGCAAACTATGAGCTCAGTAAGCCGGCAATAGGGACATTAATTACAGGCAACTCACGAACTAGCGATCGGCAATCAGTTATCTGCCTATCGTTGAACTAGAATAGACAATCGGCTAACGATGAGCTATATTAGTGATCGGCGAACTGGGAATCGGTGATAGATGAGCTGGTGATCAGTGAGTTAACAATCGGCGAGCTGGCGATCAACGAACTGGGAGTCGAAGATCGGCGTCAGACGAGCTGGAGAGCATCGTCCTCGTGAGGAAGATCGGCGTCAGACGAGCTGGAGAGCATCGTCCTCGTGAGGAAGATTGTCGCCCTAGTGGGAAAACCCAATGCCCTCGTAAGGAACATCTGCCCCCGGATTGTGAGCGTCTAGCTCATGATCGTGAGCTTGTAGCTCATGATCGTGAGCTTGTAGCTCGTGATCATGACCTTGTAGCTCGTGATTATGAGCGTGTAGCTCATGAATGTGAGCATCTGGCTTGTGACCGCGAGTGTGTAGCTCGTGAATGTGAGCATCTGGCTCGTGATCATGAGCATTTAGCTCGTGCTTGTGAGCGTTTACCTCGTTATCGTGAGTTTAGCTCGTGATCAAGAGCGTCTTGCTTCTAATCGTGGGCTCATAGTCTGTTCTGAAGAGTGAGATAAAGGATGAATTCAATTCCCAACGATGAAATTCCCCGAGGGGAAAATCCAACCATCATCATCTACCACAAGCAGGAAGATTTCTGACTAGCAGCCGTGAGGAGACTCTCCCTCGGAAGCAGAAGTACCAAAACCTGGAAGCCAACCTCTGGGCAGCACACTCTGCTTCCCTTCAATGAGCTCTATCTCAATTGAAGGTCGACAAGATGTTGCTTGAGAAATGAAGTCGAGGCTTGTTTCTGGGTTCCCTCTAAAGGGATTACCCGAACCAAGGATGGGAATGGACGAATCCAATTCCTACCAGAGGAATCCCCCAAAGGAGAGATCGGTGAAGAAAGGCTCTTCTGCGGACGTTAGGCAACCTACATCTATAGGGTGTCTGCCTCCTGAAGAGGAGCGTCTTGTTCGTGATCCTGAGCGTCTTGCTCGTGATCATGAGCATCCAGTTCATGATTTCGAGCATCTAGCTTGTGATTGTAAGTTTATAGCTCATGAGAATATCTCCTATTATTATTATTATTATTACTATCCAAGCTACAACCCTAGTTGGAAAAGCAAGATGCTATAAGCCCAGGGGCTCCAACAGGGAAAAATAGCCCAGTGGAGGAAAGGAAATAAGGAAATAAATAAATGAAGAGAACAAATTAACAATAAATCATTCTAAAATAAGTAACAACGTCAAAACAGACATGTCATATATAAACTATTAACAACAAAAACAAATATGTCATAAATAAACTATAAAAAGACTCATGTCCGCCTGGTCAACAAAAAAGCATTTGCTCCAACTTTGAACTTTTGAAGTTCTACTGATTCAACCACCCGATTAGGAAGATCATTCCACAACTTGGTCACAGCTGGAATAAAATTTCTAGAGTACTGCGTAGTATTGAGCCTCGTGATGGAGAAGGCCTGGCTATTAGAATTAACTGCCTGCCTAGTATTACGAACAGGATAGAATTGTCCTGGGAGATCTGAATGTAAAGGATGGTCAGAGTTATGAAAAATCTTATGCAACATGCATAATGAACTAATTGAACGACGGTGCCAGAGATTAATATCTAGATCAGGAATAAGAAATTTAATAGACCGTAAGTTTCTGTCCAACAAATTAGGATGAGAATCAGCAGCTGAACACCAGACAGGAGAACAATACTCAAAACAAGGTAGAATGAAAGAATTAAAACACTTCTTCAGAATAGATTGATCACCGAAAATCTTGAGAGACTTTCTCAATAAGCCTAGAAGAGAAGCGTCGAGATCCTGAAGACCTTCGAACTCGTGAGTGTGAGCGTTTAGCTCATGACTGTGATCATCTTCTAGAAGAAGGGCGTCGAGATCGTGATAACCTTCGATCTCTGTGGCGATCATTGGACTGTCAAGAACGATGTCCTGTGGGGGCTCGTCGGGAAGGACGAGAAGATAATCGGTCTTGTCCTGGCGATAGGTGAGCAGATAAAGGGCTGGCCGTGGGTTGACAATTGTTTAAAGGTTCAAGATCCAAAGCAGGCGAGCGTTGCAAACGCAGGCTGGAGCATTGCCTGTAGAGAGAGATAAATGATTGTGGATCGTTAGGTGATGATGAACTCTGAAGGTGGCGAAAGGCCGGAGGTGACAGTGTTCCTCTAAACAGAGACACCAACACCCCAGGTACCACGAGGCTGACATGGGATCAAAAGGTCCACGTTCCTACTCGATCTCCAGCCACCGCAGGGCAGGCGAGGAGGTGCTTCAGAGATGTCAATAATAAAACAGCAACATTAAACTGCAATGATAAAAGGTATACTGTGTATATTTATATATAAATATATATATGTATAAAATATATATATATATATATATATATATATATATATATATATATATATATATATATATATATACTATGATAATGTTCAATTTATGTAAACACAAAGAAAAACTCAAAGGCCAGTAAAAGAAAGTTGGGAGCCAAAAGAAAAGAGTGACCAGAATACACAGGTGGGTGTATTCCCCCTCCTACCCCCTAGGTAGGGAACTTCCACCTTGCAAAAATGTCTTATGGCTGGTTTCAGCACCGCCAAAAGAATAACCCTAATAAATAACATAAGTTTTGATAGTGAAAGAACAAAAATCGAGCAATTCCAACAGTTACAATTTGAGTGAAATCACAGTAATTACCCTATATGAAGCTGAAAATATTTTACATTACTGCAGCATATCCTTCGTAGAGCAATTCTTACATAACTGAATACACGTACCCCTACTAAACAGTAGCTTGAACCCCATAACCTGATTCAGCGGTTAAGAAAATTGCCTTTAGTTTTTACCTTGTTGCCATAACACGGAGAACAGTTTATAAAATCCCTGACAGGCAGTTCTTTTGTCCCCATTAGCAATCTCCAATCAGAACTTTCATGTGACTTTCTCTTGGGCAATCTCCTACCTCCACAACTCCACCTCTTTTAATACTAAATAGCTCCTCCCTCAAATATGTCACACATCTGATACATATTTAAAAAAGATGTTCGTATTAACATCATCCCAAACAAGTGGCTATTTCGATTTTGGAGGATACAAGAAGTGTTACAGGTGTGTTCATAGGTATTTTGAACGGTTTTGATGTCGCTAATCACTGGAAATATGTTAAACTAGGAAATACTCTTGAAAAAGCCAGTTTCAAAAATGAAGTCGGTTGGAAAACAAAACATAGGGGCAAGACTTAGTCCTGGAGTGAGCTAAAGATATTATTATTATCACAAGCTAAGCTATAACCCTAATTGGAAAAGCAGGATACTACTAGCCCACGGGCTCCAACAGGGAAAAATAGCCCAGTGAGGTAAGGAAACAAGGGAATACAAAAAAATTACAATTAAAGTAATAAAAATTCAAAATAAAATATACTAAGACCAGTAACATTAGATTAGATCTTTCATAAACTATAAATACCAAAAAAAAAAAAACAGGAACTGAGAAATAAGATACAACAGCATGCCCAAGAGTACCCTCCATCAAGAGAACTCTACCCCTAGACAATAGAAGACCATGGTACAAGGCTATGGCACTTCTCTGGTGGGTAAATATATAAAAAATATGTGCGGAATCTTAGATAAGGTAATGCTCTTGTGTCTGTTTCCCTTTGAATATTTGGTTTTTCAGTCATAACTTCTTGAATTTTAAAAAGTATATAATTTGAAAAAATGTTATTTTCATTAGTAAAATAAATTTTTGAATATACTTACCCGGTGATCATGTAGCTGCAGCTCTGCTGCCAGACAGAAAAAACCTACGGGCGGAATACGCCAGCGATCGCTATACAGGTGGGGGTGTACATCAACAGCGCCATCTGTCGAGTAGGTACTCAAGTACTTCTTGTCAACACAGAACCAATTTTCTCCTCGGTCCACTGGGTCTCTATTGGGGAGGAAGGGTGGGTCCTTTAATTCATGATCACCGGGTAAGTATATTCAAAAATTTATTTTACTAAGGAAAATAACATTTTTCAATATTAATCTTACCCGGTGATCATGTAGCTGATTCACACCCAGGGGGGTGGGTGGAGACCAGCATACATGTTAACATTAGAAGCTAAGTATTCCGTATTTCATTTTAGCAGTTATTCAAAATAACAAACATAAAATTAATAAGTACCTGGTAAGGAAGTCGACTTGAACAATTACTCTGCCTTTTTAAGTACGTCTTCCTTACTGAGCCTCGCGATCCTCTTAGGATGCTGAGCGACTCCTAGGTGCTGAAGTATGAAGGGCTGCAACCCATACTAAAGGACCTCATCACAACCTCTAATCTAGGCGCTTCTCAAGAAAAGAATTTGACCACCCGCCAAATCAACCAGGATGCGAAAGGCTTCTTAGCCTTCCGTACAACCCAAAAACAACAATAAAAACATTTCAAGAGAAAGATTAAAAAAAGGTTATGGGATTATGGGAATGTAGTGGTTGAGCCCTCACCTACTACTGCACTCGCTGCTACGAATGGTCCCAGGGTGTAGCAGTTCTCGTAAAGAGACTGGACATCTTTAAGGTAAAATGATGCGAACACTGACTTGCTTCTCCAATAGGTTGCATCCATTACACTCTGCAGAGATCTGTTTTGTTTGAAGGCCACTGAAGTTGCGACAGCTCTAACTTCATGTGTCCTTACCTTCAGCAAAGCATGGTCTTCTTCATTCAGATGAGAATGAGCTTCTCTAATCAAAAGTCTGATGTAATAAGAAACTGCGTTCTTCGACATCGGTAAAGCAGGTTTCTTAATAGAGCACCATAAAGCTTCTGATTGTCCTCGTAAAGGCTTCGTACGTCTTAAATAGTACTTAAGAGCTCTTACTGGGCATAGTACTCTCTCTTGTTCGTTTCCAACTAAACTGGACAGACTTGGAATCTCGAACGATTTGGGCCAAGGACGAGAAGGGAGTTCGTTTTTAGCTAAAAAACCAAGCTGTAAGGAACATGTAGCCGTTTCAGATGTAAATCCTATGTTCCTGCTGAAGGCGTGTATCTCACTGACTCTTTTAGCTGTAGCTAAGCAGACGAGGAAAAGAGTCTTCAAAGTGAGATCTTTAAAAGAGGCTGATTGAAGCGGTTCGAACCTTGCTGACATCAGGAACCTTAAAACCACGTCTAAGTTCCAACCTGGTGTGGCCAACCGACGCTCCTTCGAGGTCTCAAAAGACTTAAGGAGGTCCTGTAGATCTTTGTTGTTTGAAAGATCTAAGCCTCTGTGGCGGAAGACTGCTGCCAACATGCTTCTGTAACCTTTGATCGTAGGAGCTGAAAGGGATCTTACCTTCCTTAGGTGTAAAAGAAAGTCAGCTATCTGAGTTACAGAGGTACTGGTTGAGGATACTGAATTCGCCTTGCACCAGCTTCGGAAGACTTCCCATTTTGACTGGTAGACCTTGAGAGTGGATGTCCTCCTTGCTCTGGCAATCGCTCTGGCTGCCTCCTTCGAAAAGCCTCTAGCTCTTGAGAGTCTTTCGATAGTCTGAAGGCAGTCAGACGAAGAGCGTGGAGGCTTGGGTGTACCTTCTTTACACGCGGCTGACGCAGAAGGTCCACTCTTAGAGGAAGAGTCCTGGGAACGTCTACTAGCCATTGCAGTACCTCGGTGAACCATTCTCTCGCGGGCCAGAGGGGAGCAACCAACGTCAACCTTGTCCCTTCGTGAGAGGCGAACTTCTGCAGTACCTTGTTGACAATCTTGAACGGGGGGAACGCATAAAGGTCTAGATGGGACCAATCCAGAAGAAAGGCATCTATGTGAACTGCTGCTGGGTCCGGAATCGGTGAGCAATAATTTGGGAGCCTCTTGGTCATTGAGGTAGCGAACAGATCTATGGTGGGCTGACCCCACAAGGCCCATAGTCTGTTGCAAACATTCTTGTGAAGGGTCCATTCTGTTGGGATGATCTGACCCTTCCGGCTGAGGCGATCTGCCATGACATTCATGTCGCCTTGAATGAACCTCGTTACTAGCGATATGTTTCGATCTCTTGACCAGGTGAGGAGGTCCCTTGCGATCTCGAACAATGTCATCGAATGAGTCCCTCCTTGCTTGGAGATGTACGCCAAGGCTGTGGTGTTGTCGGAGTTCACCTCCACCACCTTGCCTAGAAGGAGGGACTTGAAGCTTCTCAAGGCCAGATGAACTGCCAGTAGCTCCTTGCAGTTGATGTGCAGTGCTCTTTGATCCGAATTCCACGTGCCCGAGCATTCCCGACCGTCCAGTGTCGCACCCCAGCCCGTGTCCGATGCGTCCGAGAAGAGAAGGTGGTCGGGGGTCTGAACAGCCAGTGGCAGACCTTCCCTGAGAAGAATGTTGTTCTTCCACCAAGTCAGTGCAGACTTCATCTTCTCGGAGATAGGAACTGAGACCGCTTCTAGCGTCATGTCCTTTCTCCAGTGAGCAGCTAGGTGATACTGAAGGGGTCGGAGGTGGAGTCTCCCTAACGCGATGAACTGGTCCAGCGATGAAAGCGTCCTTATCAGACTCATCCACTGTCTGACTGAACATCGGTTCTTCTTCAGCATGCTCTGGATGCATTCTTGGGCTTGACTGATTCTGGGGGCCGACGGAAAAGCCCGAAAAGCTTGACTCTGAATCTCCATACCTAGATATACTATAGTTTGGGATGGGACGAGTTGGGACTTTTCTATATTGACCAGGAGACCCAATTCCTTGGTCAGATCCAGAGTCCATTTTAGATTCTCCAGACAGCGACGACGACGCAGCTCTTAAAAGCCAGTCGTCCAAATAGAGGGAGGCTCTGATGTCTGCTAAATGCAGGAATTTGGCAATATTCCTCATCAGTTTGGTAAACACTAGAGGTGCCGTGCTTAGGCCAAAGCACAGGGCTTGGAACTGGTATACCACCTTCCCAAAAACGAACCTTAGAAAAGGTTGGGAATCTGGGTGGATGGGGACGTGAAAGTACGCGTCCTTTAGGTCTAACGAGACCATCCAGTCTTCCTTCCTGACCGATGCTAGAACCGACTTCGTCGTCTCCATGGTGAACGTCTGCTTGGTGACAAAGACATTTAGAGCACTGACGTCTAGCACCGGTCTCCACCCTCCTGTCTTCTTCGCCACTAAGAAGAGACGGTTGTAGAAGCCCGGGGATTGATGGTCCCGGACTATGACTACCGCTCCCTTTTGTAGCAAGAGAGAGACCTCTTGCTGTAAAGCTAGCCTCTTGTCCTCCTCTCTGTACCTGGGAGAGAGGTCGATGGGAGTTGTTGCTAGAGGGGGCTTGCGCAAGAATGGAATCCTGTACCCCTCTCTGAGCAACTTCACAGACTGAGCGTCTGCACCCCTGTTCTCCCAGGCCTGCCAGTAGTTCTTGAGCCTGGCTCCCACTGCTGTCTGAAGAAGGTGGCAGTCAGACTCTGCCTCTTGAGGACTTGGAACCCTTCTTCTTGTTGCCACGTTGACTATCGGCACGGGTACCCCCTCTGCTGGAGGTTCTGCCACGAAAGGGCGGAATGAACCTAGACGCTGGTGTGTCCATCCTAGGTGTAGGCACGGAAGGTAAAGCTGTGACTTTACGTGCGGATGACGCCACCAGGTCATGGGTGTCTTTCTGGATCAACGAGGCGGCAATCCCCTTGATCAACTCTTCCGGAAAGAGACACTTCGATAGCGGAGCAAACATCAGTTCTGACTTCTGACATGGGGTGACTCCCGCCGACAAGAAGGAGCAAAGGTGATCTCGCTTCTTGAGAACTCCAGACACGAAAGAAGCCGCAAGCTCGCCAGACCCATCCCGTATGGCTTTGTCCATGCAGGACATGATGAGCATGGCAGACTCCTTATCCGAAGGGGAGGTCTTCCTGCTCAACGCTCCCAAACACCAGTCCAGGAAGTTAAAGATCTCAAACGCACGGAAAACTCCCTTCAAAAGATGGTCCATGTCCGAAGAAGTCCAGCAAATCTTGGAGCGTCTCATAGCCAGTCTGCGGGGAGAGTCTACCAGACTTGAGAAGTCGCCCTGGGCAGAGGCAGGAACTCCCAAGCCGAGAACCTCTCCCGTGGCATACCAGACGCTAGATCTGGAAGCAAGCTTGGCCGGGGGAAACATGAAGGATGTCTTCCCAAGTTGCTTCTTGGCCTGCAACCACTCTCCCAGTACCCTTAAAGCTCTCTTGGACGAGCGAGCGAGTACGAGCTTCGTAAAGGCAGGAGCTGCTGACTGCATGCCTAAAGCGAACTCAGAGGGAGGTGAGCGTGGAGCTGCAGACACAAACTGGTCCGGATACAACTCCTTAAACAGGGCAAGGACTTTCCTAAAGTCTAAGGAGGGAGGCGTAGTCTTGGGTTCATCTATGTCGGAGTGTTGGTCGTCCAAATGCGCAGCTTCGTCGTCATCAGAGATTCCTTCATCCGAATGCTGAGGAGGAAGCGGCAAAGGAGGAGATAAAAGCTGAACGGCTGAATCCGGCAGCACGGGTGCATGCGTAGCTGCACTGGATCCAACGTCATGCCGCTGTTGGTCAGTCTGAGAGCTGGCAACAACCAAAGCGGAGTGGTGGTGCGTGGTGGGGACCACCGTGGGTTGCGGAGACTGACGCACCGCGTCAAAACACGGCAGCTTGACTCCACCTTCCTGCTGATGCGGTAGCTCACGCACGTCAACGGAGGGTGCCGCACGTCGGCTAACGTCAACATGCGTCTGGCAGGGTCGACTGCGCATCGGTGGTGGAGCTCTCACAGCCGGAGTGTGGGAGCAGGCAGCCGCAGTGTCAGCTGGGCGCACAACCGTGGCAGGTTGTAGGCTAACGGGTGCAGCGTCAACCTTCTCAGCACGATACTCCTGCATGAAGGAAGCTAGCTGAGTCTGCATAGACTGCAGCAAAGACCACTTAGGGTCTACAGCGGCTGGTGCGGCAACAGACGGAGTGATTGCCTGCTGCGGAACCACTCTACCTCTCTTGGGAGGTGTGCAGTCTTCGGAGGACTGCGGTGAGTCCGAACTGACCCAGTGGCTACACCTGGGCCGTTGGACTCGCTCGGAAGGGACCTTGCGCTTGAGAGGTCGTGAGACCTTGGTCCAGCGTTTCTGTCGAGAAACCTCTTCCGCAGACGAGGAATGAATGGGCTCACTCGTCTGTTTGTGGGTGGGACGATCTCGGCAAGATACGTCCTCAACCACGGAGGGAACGTCTGTCCGCTGATCAAGGCCTGTCGAACCCTTTGGTCGTACGACATTGCTTCTCCCCTGGGCTTGGGAGCTTGCAAGAGGTCCCGGACTGGGAGGACGACAGGCACGAACAGACGCACCCTCATGCGTAACACTGACACTTTTCACTGCACTGACACTCACTTCACTTCCCACTGCACTTTTACCTTTCAACTCCCTGACGTCAGCCATGAGTTGATTGCGGTCACTCGCCAATGACTCAACCCTCTCACCAAGAGCCTGAATGGCACGCATCATATCCGCCATCGAAGGTTGATGAGAGCTAGTAGAAGGGTCGGGTGTAACCACTACAGGGGAAGGAATAGGTTGTGGGGCATGGGGAGAGGAAAAAACAATAGAGCGAGACGAACTCCTCCTGATCCTATCCTTCTCTAGCCTACGTGCATACTTAAGGAATTCTTGAAAATCGAATTCCGAAAGCCCAGCGCATTCCTCACATCGATCTTCCAATTGACAGGCTTTACCCCTACAATTGGAACAAACGGTGTGAGGATCGATAGAGGCCTTCGGAAGACGCCTAGAACAGTCCCTAGCGCTACACTTCCTGTACTTGGGGACTTGAGTAGGGTCAGACATCTTGAATTAGTCAAAGGGGGGAAATCCAAAATCTATCAAAGTCGTCAACAAATAATCCAAAATCTAATCAATGAAAGTGAGAAAGTATTGATGATAACTTCTGCACAGCGAAAGCTAATAACTAGAGAGAATACTTCACCAAATAACGTGAAAATCAACTCCAGAAAACAACAGCGTATCAAGTAGGTCTTGCCGGTGGCACGACAGAGAGAAAATTGGTTCTGTGTTGACAAGAAGTACTTG
This sequence comes from Palaemon carinicauda, assembly GCF_036898095.1. Lineage (NCBI taxonomy): Eukaryota > Metazoa > Arthropoda > Malacostraca > Decapoda > Palaemonidae > Palaemon > Palaemon carinicauda. The sequence continues at coordinate 69,270,445 of NC_090760.1, read as the reverse complement.
AGTACCTACTCGACAGATGGCGCTGTTGATGTACACCCCCACCTGTATAGCGATCGCTGGCGTATTCCGCCCGTAGGTTTTTTCTGTCGGGCAGCAGAGCTGCAGCTACATGATCACCGGGTAAGATTAATATTGAAAATATGCATTTCTCCCTGGTATCTGCATAAGAACAGTTCAAAGTGCTGCACCTGTAAATACACTATGAACATTTATTTTGGAGTCTTTGTATATCAGCGGCCAGTTCCTCCCACGTGTATAGTAAATGGACACCAACTTACCTAAACTTAACCCCCTAACCTAGAAGCCATATACTTACCTAATTACCTAACTGGGGGAGGGGGGGGTTAACACCCCTTGCTACCCCGTAAGGCTGCCATATTCTTAGTCAACCGTCATCATATACATGTGGCCGCTATCATACATACACCCCCTTATTTTCTTCATTAGGAATATTGTGCTATAGTAATATTTACCACCCAAAACTATGAATAGGGTAAGGTATAAAGTTACCTGAACTAGGGGGCTGGATTTGGTTATAATTCGGCAACAATCAAATTATATTCTACCCAAAATAGTAATAGAAAACTATCAAATAGGTTACCAGCAAGAAAAGGGACACCAGAGAGACATAAACTGGCTCTGCAAAATACGATGGTAGCCGTAAGCCGAGAGTAAGTTATCGGGAAGAACATTGGTTATAACAATTGCTATAATTATAATTCCATTGCAAAATTTACCTGTACAGTTGTGAAACTCTACTGAAACACCTCAGCGTAGCCATTTCGTCGATAAATCCTTGAGAGTTAATCTACGAGACTTGCTACTTGGGAAACTTAAGTTAGAATCAGCTGATAGTGATGGACGACAAGATTAGTTTGATACTCTGACTCTGAGAAGCCGGAGTTTTGTTTTCCTTTCTCTACTTCTTCTTCTTCTTCTTCTTCCTCTTCTTCTTAGCCGAAGGAAGCAAATTGAAACCAACAGTAATTATTATTATTATTATTATTATTATTATTATTATTATTATTATTATTATTATTATTATTATTATTATTATTATTAGCTAAGCTACAGCCCTAGTAGGAAAAGCAGGATGCTATAAGCCCAGGGGCTCCAACAGGGAAAAATAGCCCAGTGAGAAAAGGAAATATAATGAATAATCAAAATAAATCGTTTTAAAAACAGTAACAACAAAAACTTATATTTCATATATAAACTATAAAAAGGCTTATGTCAGCCTGTTCAACATAAATAGAAAAAACATTTGTTGCGAGTTTGAACTTTTGAAGATATAAAGGGAATTCGGTACCATATCATTAATGTAATGTTTGGACAAGTTGCATATGGCTACTAAAAACAAAAGATAGAAATATAAGAAGATTTTTTTATATTATTACATCAGACGATACAGCAATCAATCAAAAGAGACAGTGGATTTTGTCTTTTATTAGAAGATGGAAAAGAGATAGTAAAAGATTAGATCAGGCAATAGAATCATAAGAAAATCTAGATCATAAAAAGAAAAGACACAAACAACAAAGTTAAGGTTTGAAATGGTAATAGAAAAGGGTATTACTTAGGTGAACTTAACACTAAGGAAGCTGTTTTAGTTATGAATACAAGGTTATACATGATAGATTTAAAAGAAAATTAATTAAAATTACAGGCTTCATGCAAGCTGTGGTATCTGTGTAGGAAGTAAATGATGTATTAATCGGTATACTATTTACAAGCTACACAATACTGATCTTGAATAATATGATTCTCTGTTTGTATGTAAGAACTTATTTTTTTTTTCAACCTAGTTACTAGTTCTTATACACAAATAAGAAACCTGGATTTGATCTCATAGGGTGAAAGACACTTAGGCCTACACTAAGGCTCGCTTCACACAAGTGGAATGATATCGAGTTGCTGTGTCCACAAAGATTAGATATTAATGAGGAACACTGAGACCTTTCACACTGACTTCTCAGAAGAATTTCCGAGAATTTGTAGTTTACAAACTGCGTGAACTGCTAATCCGCACGGTTCCAGTGTAGTGACTCATAGAGACTACGAGGCCTCTCGGAAAAAATCCTCTCCTGTGAAGACATGCGTCCTAACGAGCGGAAAAATTTCCGTACGGAAAAAAAATCCGCTTGTGTGAAGCGAGACTAAGAGGTCCATTGCCCGATTCACCCTCTCTCCAATGCCTTCTCTAAACTGCTTCCTCTTCCACCGAACCTCTTCTCTCCATATCATCCTTCTTGTCTCGCCACCCAATCCACTGTCTTCCTCTCGATCTTCTCCAATTATCGTGTTCTTCCCAAGCCCCACTCCCTCCTCACCATCCATCCTCAACAACTGCCCGCATCTTCTCAGTCGCGACACTCTTATGATAGTCTTATCACCTCTGTAGTTTACAGAAGCCGGCCATTCTTCATAGTCCTACTTTCTGATAGACAATTCATTGCAGCAGAGTTGACATCAATTTGATTACTGGAGAAACCTTTTCAATATATCATCATCATCATCATCCTCATTGGCGGTAACGAGACCACTGCCAAGGAACCAGCCACCCGTTGAGATACTACCGCTAGAGAGTGTTTGGTTCCTTTGACTGGCCAGACAGTACTACATTGGATCCCTCTCTCTGGTCTAAAGGCCACTCATGAATTATACTGACATTGCTCTATCATGCAGGATGTCCTAGAGACTGGCCATATATACATATGATCAGTGCCCAAGACCCTTCTCCACCCTAGCTAGGACTAAGGAGGGCCAGGTAATGGCTGCTGACGACTCAGCAGATAGGCCTATAGGCTCCCTCAAACCCCCATTCTTTAAGGATGGTGAGTTTGCAGCAACCAAAGGAACTAACGAGTTTGAGTGGGACTCGAAACCTAGGCTGACGATCACCAGTCAGGGACATTACCACATAAGCCATTTTTCTTTTGCCTACAAATACACCGAGTAGTCTGGCCTATTCTTTTCACATTCTCCTCTTTCTTCATACACCTGAAAACAATGAGATTACCAAAGAATTCTTTACTTAAGAGCTTAACTATTGCATTTTAATGGTTCAGTGGCTGCTTTCCACTTAGTAAGGGCAGATGACACTCTTCAGCTATGGTAAGCAGCTCTTCTAGGAGAAGGACACTCCAAAATCCAACCATTGTTCTCTGGCCTTTTGTAGTGCCATAGCCTCTGTACCATGCTCTTCCACTATCTTGAATTAGAGTTCTCTTGCTTGAGGGTACACACGGGCACACTATTCTATCTGGTATCTCTTCCTCTTGCTTTTTTTTTTTTTTACGTTTTAATAGTTTATATATGAAAGACCCAAGTTAATTTGATATAGTTACTGTTCTTGAAATATTTTATTTTAATTTTTCTTTACTTCTCTTGTAGTTTATTCATTTCTTTTGCTCACTAGATTGTTTTTCCTTGTTGGAGCCCTTGGTCTTATAGCATCCTACTTTTCCAACTATGGTTGTAGTTTAACTAATAATAATAATAATAATAATAACAAAGGCCTCAGACATATCCCTCCACTCACGTCTGTTGATGGTCTTTCTATGCCTGTCGATACCAGCATATTTACTTAGCTCGTCAATCCATCGTCTCCCCTTCCTTCCTCTGCTTCCTTTGCAAACTCTAGGGACTCATTCTGTTATTCTTAATGTCCAGCTATTATCTGTCATTCCCATTATATGTCCTGCTCATGTCTATTCCTTTTTCTTACATGTTAGAATATCCTCTACTTTAGTTTGATCTTGTTTCCATGTTGCTCTTTTTTTCTGTCTCTTAGTGTTATTCCTATCATTATTCTATCCATTGCTCTTTGAGTTTTAACTAGCATAGTTCTAAAGCCTTAGTAAGGCTCCAAGTTTCTGGTTAATAAGTTAATTCTGGTAGGACCATATCATTAAATATTTTTCTTTTTAGAGAAAGGGCCACTTTACTTTTCATAATCTCATTTTGCTTACCAAAAGCTTTCCATCCCATGCTTATCCTTCTTTTAATTTCTGTCTCATGTCCTGGGGAAACACTGTCACTCCTAAGTATGTATATTCATTAACAATTTCTAGAGATTCGTCCATAACCTTCATTTGTTGTCTGTCTGCATTTTAAATGAGTATTATCTAAGTTTTACTCATATTTATTTTCAGTCCTACATTTCTGCTTTCTCTATTCAAATCTTCTATCATCTTCTAACATAAGATTCATGTCTTTTTTGTCTTTGAAGTGCTTTCATTACTGCTAAAATTTTGACAGAATCAAAAGCTTTCTCATAGTGTATAAATGCCATACATAGTGGTTTATCATATTCTGTTGATTTTTTCATTGACTGGTTAATTACATGGATATGGTCAGTTGTTGAGTACTCATTTCTAAAGACTGTCTGTTCTTTTGGTTGATCAAAGTCTAAGCTGGTTTTCTATTCGGCTTAATGCGATCTTGATAAATATTCTATATATTACTGATAGTAAATTTATTTTTCAGGTCTTTTGTGTCTCTCTTTTTGTGAATTAGCATAATGATAAATGTGAGTGTGTGTGTGTGTGTGTATGATTGCATTAATATTTGGGTGGTACTACGGTCAGAACGCCCAGTGACACCGGATGTAAACGCAATGCAATAGCAACGTTAACCGTCCCATATACGCCCCTATTGCAGGCTAAAGGTAAACACGCCCACAGTATCCTCCATTTAATCCTAAAGGCTTCAATACGGTTCAGATTAATTTATTCTTCACACGACCTTGCCTTGCGAGAGGTTTCCCCAGTACGGGGTTGTGGGCTGGGGGGGGGGGGGGGAGGGGGAGAGGATGCTGAATGAATTTCACCCGACGACTGAAGACCTAATTTTGGCTTTTTTTTTTTTCTTAAATACATTCTCAGTTTAATTACTTCCTTGGATTGCTTTTGGTTCATCTTTTATTGATGACCCTTTCCCTCCATGACCGTAGTTCATGGAGGGAAAGGGTTGGGAATGGGGAGAAGTCAGTTATGGCTTTCTTATTTTGGTCAATTATGCTGAGTAAAATGTATATATATATATATATATATATATATATATATATATATATATATATATATATATATATATATATATATATATGTATATGTATATATATATATATATATATATATATATATATATATTTATATATATATATGTATATATATACATATATACATGTATATATATATGTATACATATATATATATATATATATATATATATATATATATATATATATATATATATGTGTGTGTGTGTGTGTGTGTGTGTGTGTGTTTAGGAGTGCGTATATATATATATATATATATATATATATATATATATATATATATATATATATATATATATATATATATATATATATATATATATATATATACATTACTAGATAAGCTACAACAATAGTTGGAAAAGCAAGATGCTATAAGACCAAGGACTTCAACAGGGAAAAATATCCCAGTGAGAAAAGGAGATAAGGAAATAAATAAATGATATAAGAAGTAATGAACAATTAAGATAAAATATTTTAAAAACATTAACAACATTACAACAGATACCTCATATATAAAGTATAAAAAGACTCATGTCAGCCTGTTAAACATTTGCTGCAAGTTTCAACTTTTAAAGTTCTACTGATTCAACTACCCGATTTGGAAGATCACTCCACAACTTGGTCACAGCTGGAATAAAACTTCTGGAATACTGTGTAGCATTGAGCCTCATTATGAAAAAAGGCCTGACTATTTGAATTAACTGCATACCTACTGTAGTATTACGAACAGGATGAAACTGTCCAAGGAGATCTGAATGTAAAGGATGGTCAGAGTTATGAAAAATCTTATGCAACATGCATAATGAACTAATTGAACGACGGTGCCAAAGATTAATATCTAGATCAGGAATAAGAAATTTAATAGACCGTAAGTTTCTGTCCAACAAATTAAGATGAGAATCAGCAGCTGAACACCAGACGGGAGAACAATACTCGAAACAAGGTAGAATGAAAGAATTAAAACACTTCTTCAGGATAGATTGATCACCGAAAATCTTAAAAGACTTTTAGGAGAGAGAGAGAGAGAGAGAGAGAGAGAGAGAGAGAGAGAGAGAGAGAGAGAGAGAGAGAGAGAGAAATTACATGACCGAGGATTTCCTGTATTTCACTAACTCTAATTATTAATTGTGATTTGAATAATTAGAGTTAATGAAATACAGAAAATCCTCGGTCATGTAACTCTCTCTCTCTCTCTCTCTCTCTCTCTCTCTCTCTCTCTCTCTCTCTCTCTCTCTCTCTCTCTAAAAATTGTGGCTAATATAACGAAATATTACGATGGCTACCCATAAGTCGATTTAAACGTCGTTCGTGAATGACAGAGGCAATGGACAGTGATGATGCCCTGAACTAGCAGGACATACTCTAAAGGCTAACTATATATAGATATGATTTGCATAAAAGAACCCCTCTCCTCCAAGCTAGGATCAGGGAGGGCCAGGCAATGGCTCATCAGTGGATAGGCTTATAGGCTCACAAGGATGGTGAGGTTGCAGACACTGCAAGAAACCATTGAGCTTGAGCGGGACTCGAACACCAGTCCACCGATCGTCAGGCAGGGACGTTTTTATAACAAAGACGGAATAAAGTTTTTATTATTATTATTATTATTATTATGTATGCCCAAGTTATTACTTATGATATATTGGTATCAAATTCCTATGAATATCAATACATATCTACCGATTTAGTTAAGTTTAAAGTATATTCTAACATGAAACGATGGGCAGCCTCTATTAGGTATTCTTTTTTTTATTAATTATCAATCCATTCTACATAATTATTTACGGTATTCTGATTATATTATTCTGTAAATAATGAAATGACAACGAATTTTTAAAATCAAATATATTTCCTTCAATATAAGTTAAGATACACATACATATGTATATATTCAAAGAATAATATTGAGCAATTGGCAACTAGAGACTCGTAGTGAGTCTTCTTAAACTAACCGCCAGCGCCAGTTTCAAGCTGTCATTTGGTAACCAAGCATTACGTCCGGCTCAGCTGAGCTCTATTTCGGTGAATTTTGTTAAATTGTTCGTTTATACGGTGTCAAAGTAACAAGTGAAGGGTAGCGTTCAATTGAATTTCCTTTGAAAAGGGAAATGTTAAGAAATATTCATCTAACAGATCTCACGAGCATCAAAATGTGTTCCACCCGATCGAAAATATGGCGCCGATCTGAGATGTCGTTTGGAGAAGAATTGGAACTGTTTCTTGGGTGACCGAGATGGTTTGGTGAGTGAATTTATATATTTATATCTTATATTTCTAGTATATGGATATAGGAATATGCTGTTTTGGGTTGCAACTTCTTTTCAAGTATATGGCCCAGTAGCCTAGGCCTACGAGTATACATACAGTAGTCTGATACCCTCATTTATATTACTACTACTACTACTACTACTACTACTACTATGCTGTTTTGGGTTGCAACTTCTTTTCAAGTATATGGCCCAGTAGCCTAGGCCTACGAGTATACAAAGTCTTATACCCTTTTTGTATAGGACTACTACTAGTACTACTGATATGCTGTATTGGGTTGCAACTTCTTTTCAAGTATATGGCCCAGTAGCCTAGGCCTACAAGTATACATAGTCTTATACCCTTTTTTATAGGACTACTACTACTACTACTTTTTCAAGTATATGACCCAGTAGACCTAGCTTAGGCCTACAATTATGCATGGTCTTATACTCTTTACTACTACTACTACTACTACTACTACTACTACTACTACTGCCATCGTGCCAATTACCATATGTTCTTTTGTCAACCGGATAATTGTTTTTGATAGTCCATTACCAAAATATGCCAGGTTCTATTTCGTGACATTGCTTACTTCTACTGTACTTTACTTTAGTTTACTTTAAAGACTGCCTCTACTTTACTATACTTTAGTTTAAGGGCTGATTTCCTTATTTCTAAGCGTTTTTTTTTTGCGTTAGCTGTTATTATTATTATTATTATTATTATTATTATTATTATTATTATCATTATCATTATCAGCTAAGCTACAACCCTAGTTGGAAAAGCAGGAAGCTATAAGCACATGTGCTCCAACATGTTGTGATTTTCACCAGTTTATTAAATCTGCCCGATGTACTGGGCGGATCGCAAGGCCTTAAGGGCAAGATTCCCAAAACCCTCCAGGAATTAACTAAAATACGGCGATAAATTTTACAATTTTATTACAAAAATAAACTCTGATAAAGACAAACATTCTTAAGCATTCACAAGACTTACTGAAAAAACAAGACTGACCCTAGGTAATATAGCATGTGCTCTTCAAGCACAAAGTCCACACCGGACTCATTAACAAACTGAAAATAGTGCCAATTCGAATTCAATACACAACGAATCACACACCAAATATCCCTATTCTTATTTAACTCAGGATTCAGATCCCCAATCACAAGGATCACTACACTAAACCGCGATATAAAAACTAAACGTCTTGCACACAAACTTCTACTACAACCAACCTGGTAGACAAGGTAGAGAGGAGAGATAACAATTAGAGGGGACTTACTTTGGTCGGGGACGTTGGATCAAAGAGGACGAGCTATCCTTGCAACCTCCGACGTCACCTTTTTGGCGCAATTTGTCCTGAACCTAAATTTCTAGATTGGATTTTTTTATCATGTTACAACAGAATGACTTTATTTTTCCTAATCTTAAATTACCAGCAATTGATTTTATTAGTCTCAGCGCCTTCCTACCAGGTGGTTTCCCTTTTTGGCTCTAAACGTTCACGTCTGGAACTACATTCATTCGCCCGCGAGTTTCTCCTCTCCCTCCAATTTGACGTAGTCGTAGGCGGAGTCAAATGGCGGGAATTTCGATTGATCGGGTCGAAATTCCCGACATCCTCCACGCCCCAAAATAAGGAGCGATGAAACGTCGGTCAATTGGATGGAGCTAGACTCGGGGTGAGGGGAGTGGCTTACTCCGAGACTGTTAGGCTCGCTGCGTAGCGCTCCGCAACGACTCGAACAGAGTACGCACAATATACTACAGCAATGTTACCCCGGGGTAATAAACACAATCAATAATATACAGTCATATAACAGATCAAAATAGGCAATGGGCCTAGCAATTCTAAAGCACTCGTGTAATACACATAAGGAACAGCAGAAATAAGTGATATGTACACATTTTACAATTCAATTGGCAAGCAATTAGGCAATGGGCCTAAGACAATTCAAGAAATGGTAGAAATGCAATCATAATAAGTCAAGTGCAACGACAATTAGGCAATGGGCCTAAGACAATTCAAAAAATGGCAGAAATACAATCATAATAATTCAAGTGCAAAGACAATTAGGCAATGGGCCTAAGACAATTCAAAAAATGGCAGAAATACAATCATAATAATTCAAGTGCAAAGACAATTAGGCAATGGGCCTAAGACAATTCAAGAAATGGCAGAAATACATATGACAATTCAAATTCAGTCTGTCTCAACTCACAATAATCGAGACTTCTATAGCGCTGCTACATGCAGGCTGTTACTTAATGGAGTACAAGAGGGAGGGGCTGGTTCTGTGCAACGCTCGGTCTGTACGCACGAGAGACCATCCCGTCCCCGTACTCCACCCCTAAGCACTTCCAACCTCCGCAGATTCACGCACACCTCACAAACTCCACCCTCCCTACCTTCCAGATAGAACACGCCCCCTTTTCCACAGTTTGCAGCTACTTTTTATATATCGTCACCTTTCAGTAGACAGTCCATTAGTTCTCGCTGTTTCGCGGCAGCCCTTCTCAATGGGCGTGCAGAACGTCCTTGTGCGTTCGTCTGCTCTGTTTCATTTTCATTTTCACTTCTTTCACTAACTGCATAGTTCTCACCTTTCTCGTCGTTGTCGTTCGTTCCTGTGGCTGGTTGTTGAGTTGTCGTAGCTGTTGCCATATCCTGGTCGTTCCCAGACGTCTCCGCTATCCCTGGCATTCCGGCTGTCGAACTGTTCGCACCCTCTTCTCCGTCATCGCCGTCGTCTCCTTCATGGTCATCCTCAGAGGGGGCTATTTCTAGGGGAACCAGGTGGCTGACAGCTCGCAGCGATTCGACACCCTCAAACAACACTTTCGCCGAGCGTACGACTCCGTTGTCGTCAGGATACGTCTCCACGACACGTCCCAGTGGCCAAGTCGCTCTCTTCTTATTGTCCTGCTTCACTAGCACGATGTCTCCGGGGTGCAGCTTGGAGGGTTCCCCGGGCCGACTGTCGTGCCGGGCCCTCAAGGCACTCAAGTATTCCTTTCTCCAGCGTTCCCTAAAGGCTTTGAGCGAATCTGTCAATCTTACGTAACGATCACGTAGCTTCCGAGAGGTGAAGGTTGCGTTGAGATGGTCGTCCGGTAAGATCGGGGCCATGAGGTGGACTTGGTGTCCTCTTATCAAATGGGAGGGGGTGAGGACTTCATCCTCGCGCTCGTCACCGCTGTACATAAGCGGTCGATTATTCACCACTGCTTCTGCTTCTTTCACGAGGGTCAGCACGTGGGCGTCCGGCAGGTACTTCTTTCCGAGGGCTATCTGGAGGGTCCGTTTCGTTACTCCTATCAAACGCTCGAAGAACCCACCCTTCCAAGGTGCACGGGGCGTCTGAAACCGCCACTTTATGCCAGTTTTCCTCAGGAACTGCTGGACTTCATCCTCTTCATAAAGTCCCTGCAGGAGGTGGCTGGCAGCCTTGAAGGTTTGATGGTTATCGGACATGATGAGCTGTGGGGCACCGTGGGTGGCGCTAAACCGTCTAAGTGCCAACACGAATTCTTCTGCTTCCAAAGAGGGACAGAAGTCAAGGTACACGGCTCTGCTGGCCATGCAAGTTACGATAAGTATATACCCTGGCCGTGTTTCCGTGTGTATTGCTGCTGTGTGGTCCACTCCGACCGCCGTGAACGGTTTTGTGAGGGTGATCCTTTCCTTTGGCAGGGGGGGTGGTGGTGGCTGTCTCGTTAGAGGCTGGAAGGCCAGCTTGCATTCAGGGCATTGCCGCACGGTTCGCTTCGCAATGGAACGTAGACCCGCCACCCAACATTTCTGTCGAAAGATACCTATTAGAGTATTCACCCCACAATGCAAATGTAACTGATGTAAATAATTTAGATACATCCTAACCAAATGCCCTTTGGCTGGCAAGAGAATTAAATGATCAGTTTCTCCTACATGGGACACTCGTCCCCTGGTGCAGATGAGATTATCTACCAAAACTAAATTCAATTGTCTAGCAAAATTAGCAACTTCACGAGGGAGTCTGACTCCGCCCTCTAAGTAGGCATAAACAGTAGGCAAATAATGTTTTTGCTCTAATTTTACAACAATACTGAACGGATGCCGTTCTATCTTAGCAAACTTTAAAACTAGTCTGGCTACTCGTAACAAGAATTGGAACCCTACTTCCCTCTTCAGGACGTCCCAAATCTCGCCTGGGGGGGTAGGACACATCTCCTCCCTCAACTCCTGCACCGCCGCTACTACGTGAGTTTGATGTAGTAAATCTTCCTCCTCGCAAGGAACAGGCCTTCCCGTGGTCCTGAGAAATTCTGGACCGTTCCTCCACAGGGGGTTAGCTTGCAATTGTTGAGCCGTTGCGCCTCGGGATAGGATATCGGCAGGGTTCTGCTGACTAGGGACATGGTTCAGACTGAAACTACAAACCTGCTGAATAAAATTAATTTCCGCCACTCTGTTAGAAACAAACACATTTTTATTAGACCTAGCATCGGGCGATGCTACCCACACCAACGTTACCTTACTGTCGGTCCACATTACTATTTCCCGTGGCTCGATCAGATCCTTGAGCGTTCTTGCTAGTCTGCTGCCTAACAATAAGGCCAGCAACTCTAGCTTAGGGATCGTCAGCTTGCTCATCCCTTTCGGAGTGATCCGGGTTTTACTCGTTACCAGACTTACCCGATTGCATTCGTCCCTAGTATATGCTACTGCTCCATATGCCTTACTGCTGGCATCAGTGAACACATGAAGTTGTAAGCCTCTTTTTCCTATTGATCTTTGAAAGGTGATGTCGCTCACCGCTTTCAAATCATTCAACAATTCACTTGCCTCTTTAGCCCTCTCTTTTCCTAAAACATCATCCCAACCTACATTATCCTCCCATAGTTGTTGAAGGAAAAGCTTTCCCCTTACAAATAATGGGCTTATCAAACCTATCGGATCATATATGGAGACTAATAGGGAAAGTACCCTACGCTTCGTGGGCACCCATCCCTCCCCCAACTCACAGATCCTTTTGCTTTCTTTCACACACAATCTGTCCACGTCCCGGGCCCATCGCAGCCCGAGCACGTTCACACTCACAGGCTCATTCCACTGTCTCTCGCTATCGAAGGCCAAGTGATTGCTGGCCCACCCTTCTAAGGGCATACCCGCCCTTTTTAAGATGTTATGAACAGACTCATGCTCTTGCCTCATATGTTCTATATCTTCAAACGTGGCCAGATAATTATCAACATAAAAAGATTTTACTAAATCTGGGCGCCCTTCCTCTTTAAAATGACAGTTTAATATTTGCTGTAGCAAAAATGGACTAGCTGTGATGCCGAACACCACGACTCTAAAGGCGAAGGTAAGCGCTCGACCAGCTGCCTTGCGCCACAGAAATCGTGTGTATTTGGCATCACGAGGATCTAACAAAACACGATGGAATGCTTTACTTATGTCGGCTAACATGGCATATCGATTCAACCTAAACCTTATAATTAAACTATATGCTACTTCTACCAAATTGGGCCCAGGTAAAAGACATTCATTCAAGGACTTGCAACCTTGTGACTTGGCAGAGGCATTGAACACGATTCTAAGGGGGGTGGTACGGCTGTCTTTCTTAACACCAAAGTGTGGCATGTAATAACCTTCCACTACGGGATTTTTCACTTCTGATATAAACCCTGCTTCGAGATACTTATCTATCACTCCCTGATATTGTTCAAGATATTCCCTATCCTTTCTGAATTTTGTCTGCAACGACTCCAACTGCGCCATAGCGTTACGATAATTTGTTTCTGGCCTAGCATCCGATTTGAATGGTAGGCTAACCTGATATCCCTCAGGTTTTCTTACAACGCTTTGCGATACCTTTCGCACGGCCTCGGCCTCGCGAACAGTGTATTGCTCAGATGGGGCGATACCAACACGGTCTAATCGCCACCACTCATCTACATCATACAGATATGGCTCGTTCGTGATTCTGCACACTCTCAACGTTCTTACTTGTTCGACCTTTTCCCCTTGGAACAGCCACTGTGGCACCTTCCCGTACGGGGACATACCATTATGCGTTAAGAAAAGATTTATCCCATCTACTTTTTCTACACCTATGACAAAATAGCTAAAATAATCAGCCCCAACTAATATGTGAACGTTCTTCATGGTATCTGATTGGTTTGCTGGATCGGCTAACGTGACTCCCTTGGTCAACAGATGCTGTCTGACTTTAACATAACCCACGTTATGTATCGGGACGTCCACGTGTTCGTGTGCCACCAACTTCATACGCACGATTCTTTTCCCCATTTCAACCCTACAACTTACTACATCGTATTGGCCGCTTATTTCCTCGGAACCAAACGGAGCTATATTCAAGGATACTCTTCCTACCACCGGTAGGCCTAATTGACGGGCAATTTTTGCAGAGATGAAGCTCCTCTGGCTTCCTGAGTCGAGAAATAGGCGGACTCGCTTACTACCTTGCCTTTGTTGAATACCTGCCATGGCTGTTGGCAAGATAGTGCATGGGAGGTCCACATCAGACCTCTGCGCGATCTTTGCGCTCGTGCACGGCTTAGATTCTACTTTAACCTTAGACGGACGGGGGGCAGATTGGTTCTGTGCAGGCGTCGCATTTACTACGGGGCGGGACGTTGTTGATTGACTATTACTATGACTAGGGATTGATTGCAGTCTACCCGCGTCGCAAATCGCAGTGTGGTGCTTAGCATTACAGTTTCTACAGGAATTTGATACGGGACATTTATCGCTACGATGGCCTGATTTCGTGCAATTGAAACAAAGACCCCTTTTTAGTAAAATGCGACGTCTAGCAATAACGTCTGTCACTTGGCGACATCCGTGAGGCGGATGCCGTTCGCTACAAAATGGGCAGGATTTATGGTGGATGGGATGGGTTTTCGGTCTTACACTACTGTCTGGTCTTTTGTCACTCTCAAGACTGTCGCCTCTCTGCAATGCATCGTCTTCTAACATTCTTACTATGAAATCTATTGCCTCAAAAAACTCGTCCAACGTATAGTCGCATTTCCTCAAATGCTCTACCACCTTGCGGTATAGTTTTCCCTCTGACAATTTTTGATTAATGAGGCTCATGACCATGCCCTGGCCTAAGTCATTGGTACTAAGTCTTTTGATTTGCTCAATAATGATGGTCAACTCAAAACGGAACCTTTTTAATTCTACTGGGTTTAGTGACGGCACAAAGATGTTTGCTAACTTGCGGTGCAGAATCACGAGTGTTTGGTGCACGTTGCCATACTGCTTATCTAATAAATCTAATGCTACACTATAGTTCGCGGCGGTTACACTCAGAGATTTGATAATCCGGAGCGGCTCTTTGCCCAACGTCCCCAATAAATACGTGAATTTAGACACTTCGTCTAAATCAGCTCTTCGATCCACGTGGATCGTGAATAGTTCACGGTACGATGCGTACTCTTGCACTTCCCCTTCAAACGTGGGGAGAGGTAGCGGCTTCAACCTGGGGAGGGCAACATTCCCCGTTGAAGGGCCTTTCACTTTATCTATTCTATTGTACAATAGTGTGGAAGCGCGTGTCGCTTCACCTAACATATGCCTAATTCGGGCTTCGAAACTAGTTTCTAGCTTAACGCGCTGGCTCTTGTATAGCTCTTTAAGCTGTCGGACCTCTGCCTGCAACTCCGTTACCAAATTCTGGTAAACGGACTCGGAGTAAGTCTCTATCAGCGCCCTTTGCGTTTCGCTTAGCAAATCCTCCAGTAGGCCCATCGACGCCTCGATATGCACGATCGTGGACACAGCCATCTTAATTACTTTACTTTACGTTTGGGGGGGTTTGAACAAGGCAAGGAAAAAAGGATAATTTAACGTTAAGAAGGGACTCAAAGAACTGACCCACGTGGGCGATCGCACATCGGGACGTAGAGGACCTTAATTGTTAGTCTCTCTCTCTCTCTCTCTCAAAAGCTCATATTTTAAATTAGTCCTGTCCGGCTCTGGGAAGCGCTTGCGATCCGGTTCGAAGGACCAAATGTTGTGATTTTCACCAGTTTATTAAATCTGCCCGATGTACTGGGCGGATCGCAAGGCCTTAAGGGCAAGATTCCCAAAACCCTCCAGGAATTAACTAAAATACGGCGATAAATTTTACAATTTTATTACAAAAATAAACTCTGATAAAGACAAACATTCTTAAGCATTCACAAGACTTACTGAAAAAACAAGACTGACCCTAGGTAATATAGCATGTGCTCTTCAAGCACAAAGTCCACACCGGACTCATTAACAAACTGAAAATAGTGCCAATTCGAATTCAATACACAACGAATCACACACCAAATATCCCTATTCTTATTTAACTCAGGATTCAGATCCCCAATCACAAGGATCACTACACTAAACCGCGATATAAAAACTAAACGTCTTGCACACAAACTTCTACTACAACCAACCTGGTAGACAAGGTAGAGAGGAGAGATAACAATTAGAGGGGACTTACTTTGGTCGGGGACGTTGGATCAAAGAGGACGAGCTATCCTTGCAACCTCCGACGTCACCTTTTTGGCGCAATTTGTCCTGAACCTAAATTTCTAGATTGGATTTTTTTATCATGTTACAACAGAATGACTTTATTTTTCCTAATCTTAAATTACCAGCAATTGATTTTATTAGTCTCAGCGCCTTCCTACCAGGTGGTTTCCCTTTTTGGCTCTAAACGTTCACGTCTGGAACTACATTCATTCGCCCGCGAGTTTCTCCTCTCCCTCCAATTTGACGTAGTCGTAGGCGGAGTCAAATGGCGGGAATTTCGATTGATCGGGTCGAAATTCCCGACAATTATTATTATTATTATTATTATTATTATTATTATTATTATCAGCTAAGCTACAACCCTAGTTGGAAAAGCAGGAAGCTATAAGCACATGTGCTCCAACATGGAAAATAGCCCAGTGAGGAAAGGAAATAAGGAAATATATAAACTACAAGAGAAGTAACGAACAATTGAAATAAAATATTTTAAGAACAATAACATTGAAACAGATTTTTCCTATATAAACTATAATAAAAAAGAGACTTATATCAGCTTGTTCACCTTAAAAACATTTGCTGCAAGTATGAACTTTTGAAGTTGCTTTGGTTAGCTTGTTCAATGTAAAAAGTAAGTGATATGTTTGGAATTTCTACTTAAAAGATAAAACTCACTCACTCGCTTGCTGGTAACACCTCCTTGCCTCACGTATTGTTACCTGCCAACAC
>NC_090760.1:69248644-69253380 GCF_036898095.1 Palaemon carinicauda | reverse complement strand
TCTCTCTTTTGTCTTGTCCTTCATGTGGATGCCCTCCCATATTGGGCTTGCTGGGAATGACATGGTGGACAGTCTTGCTGAAGCTGCCTGCAAGCTGGACCTTGATGACAGAAATGATGAGCCCTCACTTCACTGCCTTAAACATAGAATATATTCAGCAGCTTTTGACTGTACAGTAAAGCGTAGGAATGCAGAGAGGGGCATTAGTGTTCCCATACAACATCATGATAACTTTCTGCAGAGTCGTCACAAGTACCGGCGACGTGGACTCATGTGCGTAGGCATAATGTCGTAAGTGCCAGGATAAGGTTGGGATATTGTCCTGTGTGGCAGGTTGGACAGACATTAGATATACCACAATACGCCTTATGTAAACTGTGTAACCTTGCTAATGCCAATAACCTTGAACACTACTGCCTTCATTGCCCCACTGTCAGGAATCTGTTACCTCAAGGACAAAATTTACTTCAAACCTGTCAATATTTACTCAAAGATGACCACCTAGACGTAATTTTGACTCGTCATCCACACTTTGGTGGCTGCTAAACTGTCTGTTGCAGTTGTTGTGATAATGGAATACGATCTCATATATGTTATTTTTGTAACTGATATACTGATGATTCAATGCTTTTTTTTTTCTGTTGATTTCTGATGTACTTTATGTAACTGCTAATATGGAACTATGTTTGACGTCTTTGGGTGTAATAAATTTATTAAATAATCTCTTTCTCTCTCTCTCTCTCTCTCTCTCTCTCTCTCTCTACTAGATCTAGTTAAATTAGAATTGGTCTCTCTCTCTCTCTCTCTCTCTCTCTCTCTCTACTAGATCTAGTTAAATTAAAATTGGTCTTGAATAGCTCTCTCTCTCTCTCTCTCTCTCTCTCTCTCTCTACTAGATCTAGTTAAATTAGAATTGCTCTCTCTCTCTCTCTCTCTCTCTCTCTCTACTAGATCTAGTTAAATTAAAATTGGTCTTGAATAGCTCTCTCTCTCTCTCTCTCTCTCTCTCTCTCTCTCTCTCTGATCTTGTAACATTCTCTCCCTCCTTGGTCTAATGACATCTCTCTTTATCTAGTTTGGTAATGTCTCTCTCTCTCTCTTTCTCTCTCTGATCTAGTAACATTCTCTCTCTCTCTCTCTCTCTCTCTCTCTCTCTCTGATCTTGTAACATTCTCTCCCTCCTTGGTCTAATGACATCTCTCTTTATCTAGTTTGGTAATGTCTCTCTCTCTCTCTCTTTCTCTCTCTGATCTAGTAACATTCTCTCTCTCTCTCTCTCTCTCTCTCTCTCTCTCTCTCTGTGGCAGTTTTGTTAATGCACTCAGCAAATCGGCAGAGGTACCGCGTTCGAATCGTGGACTGGACTAGGTGGAACAGATGGGTGAAAAAAATGTAGAGACAAAAACAGACATGAGCGTATGTCTCGTCTGTAGCACTTGTATACCATCACTTTTCAAAGAAAGATTTGCCAATTCTTTAAAAGGTTATTTCATATTGTTACAGTCTCCTTCATCTTTTTTTTCAGAAACCAACAACTTCCTGGAATGACAAACTCCTCGGAAGCTCGTCAGAAAGGACAGTTGAAAAAAGTCGCTTGGATCCCCGGCAGCGGCCGCCATCTTGATGTGGGCCCCAATGCTTACGAACCTTTCACCCATATCGTAAGAACTGTTCACCTCAAAGACGCTTTTAAGATCCTGACCACAAACAGGATTAAACCTAGGAATCTCGTAACATTCAGCAGCCTCGAGGCGAGCCTACTTCCTGACCATCACCCATGCAAGAACCTGAAGGTATTGTGGTTCTCAGATCGCTTGGCAAGGATGAAAAAGAGCACCCAAACTGGTATGGCAACGTTGAATTTGCCGTTCCTTGCTCTCTCCTCTTGGAGATGTTCAAGAACTGCTTCTTGGTTGAGATGCTGACCACGCCTACTCACACTGTCTCAAGGGTTCTACTGACCAACAAGGATTACTCCTCTGTGCTTCCTCGGTACAACAGAAAGAAATGCGGCGGCGGCTGGAAGGTAAACCAGCAGGGCCAACACTTGGCCCTGCGGAACTGCTCGCGATACAGATTCAAAGGTGATAACAGTTTTGTTCACATCAACGAATTCCTGCTGGAAGTCACTGCCGAGAACGAGAAGAAAATATTGTCGAACTGCGAAATCGACTTCAAGAATCACGAAGACGCCAAGGACATCACGCAGGCCCATGTGTGTAACAGATACCAGCGCCTGAAGCAGTTGTGTCCCACTCCTTTCACGTCCACAGAAACTGCAGTGGCGTTCCGCAGTGGGCCTGAAGGAGAGGAAAGTGAACTGAAGAAGATAAGTTCGAAATTAACAGAACATGCCAAGCAGTGCTTGCAAGAAGTGGAGACAAAACAATATAAACAGACCAGAAGCAGCAGCGTAATTATCAAAGTGATTTAGCGAGTAACATAGCTTTAAGTATAACTGAAAATATCTATGGTTAGACATTAGTACCTTGTACCTGTTAGTATTATGACCTCACATAAGGATCCACAAGAGACACTGAAGTTACCTGGCTGAGAAGTGCTAAGTTGATGCGTGACTGTGATTATCGCACATTGTGTCCAAATGTACAAGTTATATTAGTATTGATTACATATCTTTTTTTTATCTTTTTATTAGAAAGTTAAATTACATTTTTTATTTACAATCGCAATATTTCCAGTATGATTACATTCAATAGCATTTTTTATATAAACAAAAAACCTTCTAATTTAACAATTTAAAAAATTACACATCTTAATTTTGAATTTTAGTTACTCAAAAACAATAATTTATATACTTTTTTGTGAACATTCTATTCATTCTTTCTTTATAGATATGTTCTAAAAGCCACTGATCATAATGGAATTTACACTTAAGAAAGGCGTCTGTTTCCTCTTTCGTATATCGTTTCTTCTTACTGACCCAAACAGCATATACAGTGAACCTCGCTACTTCGCGGTTCGACCATCGCGGATTCACCACTTTGCGGATTTTTTCCATAACCCATATATATACAGTAATATATATATATATATATATATATGTATGCATGTATTTATGTATATATGTAGGTATGTATATGTGTATACATATAAATATATATATATATATACACACACACATATATATATATATATATATATATCTAAAGTAGGAAGATGTGATGTAGTTCTAAGGGAAAAGTATGGGAAATATGTCTGGGTAATAAGCAAAGCTCTACCTCCAGTTTGTTTCTACATTAACATTGGTTGCCATTTTTTATCGTGCTTTTTAGCATGTTTAGGAAATGCATGATATAAAATCACCTTTAATATTTGTGCCTGTTTTAGTTTAGGGTACTGTAGTACATGCATTAAGTGTTCTGTACATTAAAGGGTAGTTTGTTAACAGTACTACGTACAAGGGAAGGTTTTAAAAGTCTGAATATACATGTTGAATAAATAGGTAAATATGGTGTCACTACTTCGCGGATTTTCACCTATCGCGGCCGCGACTGGAACCTATCTACCGCGATAAACGAGGGTTCACTGTAAACCCTTTTACCCCCACCATAATGTTAAATTTCGAGCACATTTTGCTATGTATTTATTTTAAATTGCTCTAACAGGCTTAATTTTTGTCCTAGAGAGGTCAGGTTGGTCTCATTCTTTTGGAAAATGCCTGAAGTTTCTCTCTAAAATTATCAAAAATATGTAAAAAACAAGTAATTAACAGTGTTTTGCAAGAACGTACCGGTACGTCCTTTTGGGTGGTAAAAGGGTAATAATACTGTAGCTACTTCTATCACCTCGCGCAGCTGTGTCAAGGGGCTGCTCGGGCACAGGTCAATTTTCCATTTTCCCTGTAGAATCCAAAGAATTCATTTTCCTTTATTCATTTACCACGAAATGTTTTTTTTCTTAGTTTAAGAAAATAATAGTTATGAAAATGTATGGTTTCTTATATGGAAATTAAATATTGAGTTTTGATTATTGACCTTACCAATTCTTGCTATGAAGAATCCTTAATGTGGCAGAATCCCCCTTTTTAAAAAAAAATCATGGTAAGGGATTCAGGAAACACTGAAGAAAGCGGAGAATTCTACATCCTACATAGCTGCTGTTGAAGTTGACTTGACTCTCGAATTCACAACTTGCAACATCCAAAACTGTTCCGTTAAGGGACAATGTGCATCATGGTGTACTGTAAGCAATATTTGCAGGGTCCCTTCTACTATACCTCGTTATAAGTTCTACCTTACATTGGAGGAGTGGTACCAACCCCCTCGTGAATGAATGGCATACCAAGGCCCAACACCATATGACCAAATTTCATAATTCCATATCCATATTCAAAGGTAAATAGAGTCCTCTCTCTCTCTCTCTCTCTCTCTCTCTCTCTCTCTAAACTGAATCCAGTTAATATAGAATTGTTCTTGAATAGTTGTTCTCTCTCGTTAAATTAGAATTGGTTTTTGAATAGGTCCTCTCTCTCTCTCTCTCTCTCTCCTCTCTCTCTCTCTCCTAGATCTAGTTAAATTAGAATTGGTCTTGAATAGGTCTCTCTCTCTCTCTCTCTCTCTCTCTACTAGATCTAGTTTAAATAAGAATTGGTCTCTCTCTCTCTCTTCTACTCTCTCTCTCTCTATATATATATATATAATATAATATGTATATATATATATATATATACTAGATCTAGTTAAATTAGAATTAGTCTCTCTCTCTCTCTCTCTCTC
>NC_090760.1:69193644-69246144 GCF_036898095.1 Palaemon carinicauda | reverse complement strand
TTGGTCTTGAATAGGTCTCTCTCTCTCTCTCTCTCTCTCTCTCTCTCTCTCTCCTAGATCTAGTTAAATTAGAATTGGTCTTGAATAGGTCTCTCTCTCTCTCTCTCTCTCTCTCTCTCTCTCTCTATTTCTGGGTTTACCCAAAATGGTCTCCCGGGACCCAGCGACTGGATGAATTACTTAAATTCCTTTAAATCGTCTTCCTTCTTTTCTAAGGTAATTGTCTCTTTCATGAAATTTAGCCTTAATGAATTTTCCGTTGTCTAAGAAATTACATTTAAATAAAGTAATCTTTTATTTTTATAAATCATATTTAGAATCTTTTATTTTATAAATTACCCTAAAAAATTTTATCTACTCTATTAATCACCGTTAAAATCCCACTTTTGTGTCATACATCTTTAAAATCCCATTTTTACTTTATAAATCACTTTAGAATCTCGGTTTTGCTTTGTAAATCACTTTAGAATTCCGTTATTAATTTTCTAATCACTTTAGAATCCCATTTTCACTTTATAGATCACTTTAGAATCCCATTTTTACTTTATAAATCACTTAAGAATCCCATTTTTACTTTATAAATCACTTTAGAATCCCATTTTCACTTTATAGATCACTTTAGAATCCCATTTTTACTTTATAAATTACTTTAGAATCTCATTTTTACTTTAAAAATCACTTTAGAATTCCCATTTTTACTTTATAAATCACTTTAGAATCCCATTTTTACTGTATAAATCACTTTAGAATTCCGTTTTTACTTTATAAATCACTTTTGAATTCCCATTTTTACTTTATAAATCACCTTTAGAATCCCATTTTTACTTTATAAATCACTTTAAAATCCCATTTATTCTTTTTAAATCACCTTAGAATCCCGTTTTTACTTTATAAATCACTTTAGAATTCCAATTTTTACTTTATAAATCACTTTGTAATTCCATTTTTACTTTATAAACCACTTTAAAATCCCATTTTCACTTTATAAATCACTTTAGAATCCCATTTTTCCTTTAAAAATCACTTTAGAATCCCATTTTTCCTTTAAAAATCACTTTAGAATCCCATTTTCACTTTATAAATCACTTTAGAATTCCCATTTTCACTTTATAAATCACTTTAGAATCTCATTTTTACTTTATAAATCACTTTAGAATCCCGTTTTTACTTTATAAATCACTTTAAAATCCCATTTATTCTTTTATAAATCACCTTAGAATCCCGTTTTTACTTTATCAATCACTTTAGAATTCCCATTTTTACTTTATAAATCACTTTAGAATTCCCATTTTTACTTTATAAATCACTTTAAAATCCCATTTTCACTTTATAAATCACTTCAGAATCCCATTTTTCCTTTAAAAATCACTTTAGAATCCCATTTTTACTTTACAAATCACTTTAGAATCCCATTTTTACTTTATAAATCACTTTAGAATTCCCATTTTTACTTTATAAATCACTTTAGAATCCCATTTTTACTTTATAAATCACTTTTGAATCCCATTTTACTTTATAAATCACTTTTGAATCCCATTTTTACTTTATAAATCACTTTAGAATTCCCATTTTTACTTTATAAATCACTTTAGAATCCCATTTTTACTTTATAAAACACTTTAGAATCCCATTTTTACTTTATAAATCACTTTAGAATCCCATTTTTACTTTATAAAACACTTTAGAATCCCATTTTTACTTATAAATCACTTTAGAATCCCACTTTTACTTTATAAATCACTTTAGAATCCCATTTTTACTTTATAAATCACTTTAGAATCCCATTTTTACTTTATAAATCACTTTGAATCCCATTTTTACTTTATAAATCACTTTAGAATCCCACTTTTACTTTATAAATCACTTTAGAATCCCATTTTTACTTTATAAATCACTTTAGAATCCCATTTTTACTTTATAAATCATTCTAGAATCCCATTTTTACTTTATAAATCACTTTAGAATCCCATTTTTACTTTATAAATCACTTTGAATCCCATTTTTACTTTATAGAACACTTTAGAATCCCATTTTACTTTATAAATCACTTTTGAATTCCATTTTTACTTTATAAATCACTTTAGAATTCCCATTTTTACTTTATAAATCACTTTAGAATCCCATTTTTACTTTATAAAAACACTTAAGAATCCCATTTTTACTTTATAAATCACTTTAGAATCCCGCTTTTACTTTATAAATCACTTTAGAATCCCATTTTTACTTTATAAATCACTTTAGAATCCCATTTTTACTTTATAAATCACTTTAGAATCTCACTTACTTTATAAATCACTTTAGAATTCCCACTTTTACTTTATAAATCACTTTAGAATTCCCATATTTACTCTATAAATCACTTTAGAATCCCATTTTTTACTTTATAAATCACTTTAGAATCCCATTTTTACTTTATAAATCACTTTATAATTCCCATTTTTACTTTATAAATCACTTTAGAATCTCATTTTTACTTTATAAATCACTTTAGAATTCCCATTTTTACTTCATAAATCACTTTAGAATTCCCATTTTCACTTTAGAGTTCCCATTTTCATTTTATAAATCACTTTAGAATCCCATTTTTACTTTATAAATCACTTTATGATTCCCATTTTTACCTTATAAATAACTTTAGAATCTCATTTTTACTTTATAAGTCACTTTAGAATCCCATTTTTACTTTATAAATCACTTTTGAGTCCCATTTTTACTTTATAAATCACTTTAGAATCCCATTTATACTTTATAAATCATTTTAGAATCCCATTTTTACTTTAAAAATCACTTTGAATCCCATTTTACTTTAAAATTCTCCGTCAAAATTCTATTTTTACTTTATAAATTACCTTTAAAATCCCAATATCACTATAGGTTACCTTCAAAACCTGATTATTACTTGAATCACCTTTAGAATCCCATTTATACTATCTAAAATCATATTACTTAATAAATCTCCTTCAAAATATAGTTTTTTACTTTATAAATCATAGAAATTTATTTTACAATTACAACAGACAATGGAGTCTGGTTTAAGCGACAGTTCTTCATCTTCTTTAGATTGCCCGGAGCTTCTCTCCGGACAGGGGCTTACCGACAAGAAGCTGCCACAGGTATTTTGGCAGTTTATAGATGAGGCTGTTTATTCAGGAGAGAAATCTCAAAAACAAATGGAGAATTTGGTAAAATTTTCTCTTAATTGTTAAACAATTATTATTATTATTATCATTATTATTATTATTATTATTATTATTATTAATTGCTAAGCTACAACCCTAGTTAGAAAAGCAGAATGTTATAAACCTATGGGCTCCAACAGGGAAAATAGCCCAGTGAGGAAAGGAAAGAAGGAAAAAATATTCTAAGAATAACATTAAAATAAATATCTCCTATATAAACTACAAAAACTTTAACAAAACAAGAGGAAGAGAAATTAGATAGAATAGTATGCCCGAGTGTACCCTCAAGCAAGAGAACTCTAACCCAAGATAGTGGAAGACCATGGTACACCCAGCAACAAAACCGGTGTCGTCTAGCCAGACCTGACTTGGAGAGATCATGCCCCTCTTGCCCTGAAAGGTGGCTGACGTTAAACAACCGAGACATCGTTAGGATGGTTCGAATGTGAGGAGGAGGGAAATTACTGATATCACTCAAAGAAATGCGATGAAGAGAGAGAACTCTTTTATTCTTTTAAGGAATTTAATCTAATATTATTTCGAAACTAATTCATCAAAAGATTTTATCATAACTTTTTATTTGAATTTTCCTATCCTATGTCTATATAAAATTTTCTTGAATAATACTGGAACTGACCATTCATATTAATATTCATAACACGGAAATATCCCTCGTTTGCGTTTTCTTAAGCACTTGCTCTCTCTCTCTCTCTCTCTCTCTCTCTCTCTCTCTCTCTCTCTCTCTCCACAAAATTACACACTATGGCCTATCAACACATTGTTTACTCAAATTATCTGGTTCGGTGTTAATAACCTTAGATGTCAGTATGACAAAAAAACTCCTAATCAATCAGTCAATCAATCAAATCATCTGGGCAAGTCGCTCACTTCCAAGCGAACCCCCTTCCCTGGTGACGATTGCTCAATGCTCAAAGGTCCGAGTCTAGCTGGCTTCACCCTTCCCAAGGCAAAAGGAAATATATTTCCTTAGCATTGAGTATTCGTATTATTACGATTTTATTTGTAGTTTCATGTCCTGATGTCCAACACCTTAAAAGTGTTCCCCCGGTAAGCTCTTCAAGAAATCCATTACTCTTGATATTTGTTCAATCAGTCTTTCGCATATTTACTTCGTTATCTATAGTTTTGATATAATTTTCAACACCTGGAAAGCAAACTGTATGAAATATTGTCATCTTAGTATTTTTTTTTTTTCATTGACTAAAAATCTTCCACCAGAAGGATCTTATCATAACTGTGAGACCTTTAAAACCTCAAACATTGGGGATGGGGGTAGAAGGATATAACCACGTGAGGGTTAAAGATGATGGTGGAGAGGTGGCAATTGTGTGATCTTAATGTATGGCTTGACGAGGTTTGCTTATTAACATTTATGAAGTGATGATGATGATGGTAATACCCCTATTGATAACATTTAATATCAATGATTCCAACTCGCAATGAAAACGGGCATATATCGTTCTAACATTGTTTTTAGGTGGTCATTGAACATCTTTGGAACATGGGATCTTCACCCGAAAGAAATACAATTCCAACACCAACTTGCAAAGTAGTTAGCGGTCTTGTGTGATCCTTGGGAACATCCAAATAATGTAAGATATTGGATACATGTAATATCAGAGAGAGAGAGAGAGAGAGAGAGAGAGAGAGAGAGAGAGTCTGTTATAAGGATTTTGGATGTCTCAAAGACTTTTTAGTGCATTCGCAGAGACTCCATTTGCTCTTTGGTAGAGCGATTTAGTTTAAGTATTTGGAGAGTTCTTATGATCTTATCTAACTTATTCTAGAACTCGAGAGAGAGAGAGAGAGAGAGAGAGAGAGAGAGAGAGAGCGCAGCTGCTAGAATAATGCAAAGTATATAATATGACTCCCACGTATAATAATTGGAATAGTCAATTCACACAATATTTAAGGATGTTCCATATAAAAATGTAATAAGGAATGCAAATATATCGGTGTGATTATATTTTTCGATAACTATTCTCG
Organism: Palaemon carinicauda; assembly: GCF_036898095.1. Lineage (NCBI taxonomy): Eukaryota > Metazoa > Arthropoda > Malacostraca > Decapoda > Palaemonidae > Palaemon > Palaemon carinicauda. The sequence continues at coordinate 69,240,958 of NC_090760.1, read as the reverse complement.
AAAACGATTGGATTTCTTAAAAAAATAAGAGATAAGACCTCTCTATCTCTTTCATATATATATATATATATATATATGAATATATATATATATATATATATGTATGTATATATGAATATATGCATATATATATAAATATATATTATATTTTCATATTTATATATATTAAATATATATTATATATATTTTATATATATATATATATATATATATGTATATGTATATATGAATATATGCACATATATATAAATATATATTATATTTTCATATTTATATATATATATATATATATATTTTATATATATATATATATATATATATGTATATGTATATATGAATATATGCATATATATGAATATATATTATATTTTCATATTTATATATATTATATATATATATTATATATATAAATATATAAATATATATATATATATATATATATATATATTGTGTATATATACATTATACTGAATATATATATACATATATACACACACACACACACACACATATATATATATATATATATATATATACTGTATATATATACATATACAGTATATATATCATCATCAATCCTCGCACTTCTTTGACTGATATCGGTAATTACCCTCCTCCTCACATTCGAACCATCTTAACGATGTCTTGATTGTTTAAGCGTCAGGCCACCTTTCAACCTTTCAGGGCAAGAAGGACATGATGTATCTAAGTTGGGTCTGGCAAGGCGACACTGGTTTAGTTGCTGGGTGTACAGAGGCTATGGCACTACCCAAGACTAGAGAACTGATTTGATTTTGGAGTGTCCATCTCCTAGAAGAGTTGCTTACCATAGCTAAAGAGTCTCGTCTTCCCTTAAAAAGAGGAAAGTACCAACTGAACAATTACGATGCAGTAGTTAACCCCTTTGTTGAAGAAGAATTGTTTGGTAATCTCAGTGTTGTCAGATGTATAAGGACAGAGGAGAATATGTAAAGAATAGGCCAGAATATTCGTTGTACGTGTAGGCAAAGGGAAAATGAACCGTAACCAGAGAGGGATCTAATGTAGTACTGTGTGGCTAGTCAAAAAACCCCATAACTCTCTAGCGGTAATATCTCAGCGGGTGATTGACCGTCTTGAGATGAATTATTAATTGGAGAAAAAGATTTCGAGCTGCTAATTTGTTGCCACTGAGAACATCTCGCTCATTATGTGAAATTGTTGCCATGAACAGGGTCTTGCCCAATTTATGGCCATGAAAAGCAACTCACCCATTACTAATATAGGTGACAATATATCACCTGGTCTTAAGGAACAAATACTTCATAAGGCCTATTAGTAATGTCTCTGCCAGGTGATTGTCAGACTGGAGTTCGAGTCCCGCTCAAATCCGTTAGTTCCTTTAGTGTCTGCAATCTCATCATCCTTGTGAGCTAAGAATAGGGGGAGCCTATAGGTCTACCTGTGAGTCAACATCAGCCATTGCCTAGCCCTCCCTGATCCTAGCCTGGGTGGAGAGGAGACTTTGTCACTGATCATATGTATATATGGTCAGTCTCTCGGGCATTGTCACTGTCTCTTGCCTCTGCCATTCATGAGTGGCCTTTAGAGGGTTTAGTTAGATATTTATGGTGCATTATATCTCATAACAACAATCCATTACGTTTATCCTCAAATAATTATTTATATAACGTTTTACTATTATAGATCAATCAAAGTCTCTCTCTCTCTCTCTCTCTCTTACATCACCAAAATTGGAAAAAATACACAAGTGAGTCTACTGTTTCTAACCGAGGGAAAAAATCATACCTGAAGATAACATTTGTCTAAATAGCATAAAGAATAAGAAGAACGTGACGTGGATTATTCGAAATTAGCGAAATTTCTGGAATGTAATGATTTCAAGTTTTGTCAGTCAAAATGCTTTCCTCTCCTTCTTCAGCTGGGAAAGACCAAGAAAATGGCGCTTTAAGAATCCGGCTGGACCAGATGAACCCCTCATAGACCGATATGGTGTGTCTAATTCATTTCGAGCTGAGATCAGTCTATCGAAAAATATAAGTAGAAAAATGTTGGAATGTTTATTAAATCAAAGAAATGTTTTGGGGGAATATGCAGACTCAAGGAAATTAAGACTGGAAAATTTCAGTAGCTAGACCGAGCGCCCGAGCTCTCATTTCATTTATAAGGACAAAATTAGAATTTATTTCAAATAGGTAAGAAAAACGTATCATTTTTAGTTTGCCGCTTGGAAAATTACATTAAAATCATTGGCTTTGGGGAGTGATTGTTACTTAAGTCTAATAAAGATTAAACAATTGGTGCTTATCTGCTAATAAATTTCAAGATCAACTAGCAACATCATTTGCCATAAATTACAGAAAATGAAAAAGTTAGTTATTATCATATATATATATTTTTTTTTTACCTTTCCAACCTTTTTCTAATTATTGGTTTTTGGGTAAATCAGTGGATAATCTAAAAAGCAACAATATCCTTAAGAGGTTAAACTAACAGATTATATAAACATGTTAGGACTGAAGTTACAATGATAAATTATTGTGACACGATATGCTAGCGATTCACTATTAAAAAATTGTGATGAAGGAATATAACAATGCATCTTTTTTACTAGTTGGATAATCACACCATAAGACACGTGATTTCCATCATGTACCGAATAACCCCTTGTCATTTCCTCAAAGTAGAAAGCTAAGAGATAAAGGGAAACTGAATTGACTTTATTATAATTTCTATGGTTAATTAGAAAGCTTATAATCTATAACGGGGAGGTAGAGGGAGAGAAAGAGATGTAGAGGCTAGACAGAGCGCAGACAGCAGTAAACTCCGAGTGAAAATACCATTGATTTTCACTCTACGGCTCAAACTTCGTTCGGTTGAACGATACGAGATCCGAGTCACGTACTACAATGACACCTGAGAAAAATGTGTACTCAACAATTTCCCGATTATTAAATGAATTGTTAACTTCTCCGAAAGGCAATAGGAAGGCACACCACTCCATAGCGCCCCTCAAATTATGCCCCCATTCGGTGGACTTAACTTTGGCCGAAACAAAATAAAACTGGCTTAACACCTTCGTGAAAAGTTCTCCTTAGCATTTGCATGAATTTGCTGTCTTAAGGTTTCGCTACGTTCTTTTAGGTTCCTATATAATTCTTCGTACGTTCTTAAGTGCACGTACGGAGGGCGGAAATCGGGAAGATGCATTTCGGATGAATCTAACACAAGAATTTCCTGTTCATTGAGGAAAATAAGTCCTAAACTGGAAATTATCGACCTTCAGGCACGATTTGCTACGCATAGCTGACTTAGGCCTGGGCAAGACGGTCATTAAAGCAATTGCAAACTCAACTTCAGACATTTAATCGATAAAGTTTTTCGCGATGTTAATTTGTTATAAAATTTGATTTTAGCATAGGCCTACATTTACGAGATATTAACAAGCACTCGCTGAGCCGTAAGCAAAATTTTCTACTTATGTAACAATGTATTTCTAACAAAATTTAGAATTATAAGAATATTATGATTATAGAAAATAGTCTATTTTATATAAATTCGACCTATATAATGATACTTTCTTTACGAAATCGTCCAAACTCGAATGCCATTCAGGACCATTTGCTTTCACTGAATTCGCCTTGGTCAGACGACCAATCAGAACGCGGTGTCTTTCCCCTGTCGACCCTTTCCTTAGTTCTGATTGGCCGAGGCCTCCGCGATGGTGTAGTAATCGTGGGTACGGTTTAAACATCCCATACGCTTCTCCTTTGTTGGCGTCCCGATAGTAAACATTAAAGGATTTCTGTGTTCTATTTCGACGGGAGCCTTGTTGCCACCCATGACATGAGAAAAGGTAAAACACCCGTTAAGTTTGGCTTCTACGAGGCCATAAAATGTCCCTCTCAGAGGCCGAAATAAGTTTGTTTAGAGACGATGAGTGAAATCTTGGTTGGGGGACTTTTCGGGGGGGTGGAGGAAACATTGGCTGGATGAAATATTCGCGCATTGCAAATCCTTCGGCAGAATAATTCGTGCTATGGCCGAAGTTGTGACTGAATATTCACCTAATTCATACACCCCTGTCATTTATCTCTTCATTATAATCATCTCTTAGACCAGGAACGTGAATTTCTCAAATTTCGCCAATTAAAAGCCAACCAATGTCGTGTCGGATTGCGGAACCCCCTGGCCAGTTGTAACAACCACTCAATCCAAGGCACGACGGAAACGAAACTTTTTCTCACAACCCTATAACCCCACAACCCTCTGCCAGGCGCCCTTCGTAGGGGCAGAAGAACCAGTGAGCATCTGTGTGTGTGTTTTGTGCCAAATTAGGATATCAGGTTATGGTCCTATTGATTGTGAAGCCTAGGCTAGGCTAAGACTCTCTCTCTCTCTCTCTCTCTCTCTCTCTCTCTCGTCAAGTGAATGCTTATGTATATTTCCTTATTGTCTCAGCTTTATAGCATACATAGGCCTAATTCTTGTGTTTCCTATTCTATGTTGTAGGCCTAATCTTTTCCTGATATGCTGCATGCAAGTATATATATATTTCATCATATTTTGGGGGCTAATTGCAAACGGTGAGGTCCAGGCATAGGCCCAGGTCATCGTGGTTGGCCTAAGCTTTGGCCAATGTGGTTGGCTTAGGCCTAGGTCCATGTGGTTGGTCTAGGCCTATGGCCATGTGGTAAACCTAGGCCTAACTTACTCCTGGCTAGCATAGGTGACTTGGCCATAAATTTTGAAAGCTTTACAGCTTGGTAATTAACATAGCTGACACCCAGATAGAGTCTGTCATTGTTGTCTGTAGAATTTTTTTAACATTTATGAAAGTTTTTAGCATATGTTATCTTTACAGAGTAGGCCTACTGGTGGTAAAGCATCTGGGGTTAGGTTTAACCATCAAGAGTCTACAAGCTAACTTATGGATAGGTAATCTAAGATAGACTTCTGGAAGCTTATTTTATGTCTACATTTTAGCCATATCTATTCAAGATTATAAAGAGATTGCCATACATTCAAGAGAACTTAACATAGGCCTATAGGCAAAAGCAATCCATTCTACGCCACTTTTGAATAATCATAACGCCGTGGTTCAATTTTGTTCAGATACTTATCATTTTAGGTTTCCCTTTTCATTTCTTCTAGACTTATAAAAGTAGACCATTCATAACCTAACCTGACCTTGGTGGCCTTAAAGCCACCTAGACCTATCTTGACCTTTATGAATTGAAATGTATGGTATAGGCTACTGAATTTATGAAGAATAAAGTTATATTTTCCTGATTTATATCCTTCGAGTTCAGAGCCATACAGGATCGTATTGAAGGCTCCCAACCTGTAAAATGACCTTCCGTGTGGTCCTGCACTTCTAGTATTGTAGGGTGATCTGTACTGAAACTTTATACCATGACCTTGATCTATTAAAATGTGACTTGGCTGTCTGGCACTTACTTTGACCTTGATCCTTGTAAGATTTTGGTCAGAACTTGAGCTTCGTTTTAGTATTGCATTGAAACTTCTAATGGTTGTGACCTTGCTATTGAGCTTTTCATGGTCATAACCTTGCTTTCAGGTTTCTCATGGTTATGACCTTGCTTTCAAGCGTTTTATGGTTGTGACCTTGATTTCGAGCTTTTTATGGTCGTGACCTTGCTTTTGAGGTTTTCATGGTCATGACTTTGCTTTCAGGCTTCTCATGGTAATTAATGGCCTTGTTTTCAGGCTTCTCATGGCTGTGACCTTGGCTTTCAGGCTTCTAATGGTCGTGACCTTACTTTCGAGCTTTTCATGGTTATGACCTTGCTTTTTTCTGGTTCGTCTCAAGCTAAGGGTCAATGGCTACTCCGACTTTCGTACGTATTCTTTAGTTTTAAAATATCAGTTTTTGTTAAATAAGTTTTGAAAGCATCAGTAATCTGTAGTTTTGAGTTTATGGACTAATATTTTCTATTCTGATGATTTTGTGGATGTTGTAGCCAAGGCCGAGGGTCAAATGTGAAGAAAGCGGTGTATAACCTACCCTGCCTTCAAAACTAAATTAACTTGTTCAAATAGCTTCCTTACTTACGCCTGAGTATTGACATTTCAGTTTTCCTTATCCTGACGCAACTTATGAAACTAAGTAGTTCTATAGTGTGGTCTTCAGCCAGGGGCTCTCATCTTAATTTGTCGGACAAAAACTTGTCTATTCTCACTCCTGATACTGTATTGATATTAATCTCTGGCACTGTTGTTCAGTTAGTTCTCTATGCGTGTTGCATAAGATTAGTTCTATATGCAAGTTGCATAAGATTTTTCCTGATTCTGATCAGCATTTGCATTCCTATATATTCCCAGTTTGTAGTAGTAGGTATGCAGTTAATTCCAACAGTCATACCTTCTGTATCATAAGCCCAATACTACATAATATTCAATCATTTTTATTCCACCTGTCACCAGGTTGTGAAATGATCTTCCTAATCAGGCAGTTGAATCGGTGAACTTCGGAAGTTCAGACTTGGGGCAAATGTTTTTATGTTGAATAGGTTGATATAAAGTCACCCTTTATAGTTTGTGACAGATCTGTTGTAACGTTGTTACGGGTCTTGAGATATTTTATATTCATTATGCCTTACTTCTCATATAGTTTATTTATTTCCTTATTTCCTTTCTTCACTGGGCTATTTTCTCCATTGAAGCCTTAGTGCTCATAGCATCCTAGTTTTCCAACTTTAGTCCATTTCTTTTAGCTAGGCATATTTGAACCGACTTGCAACGGTGCTCTTTTAGCTCGGAAAAGTTTCCTGATTGCTGATTGGTTAGAATCATCTTGTCCAACCAATCAGCGATCAGGAAACTTTTCCGAACTAAAAGGGCACCGCAGCGAGTTGGTGCAAATATGCCTCGCTAAAAGAAATGGGCTATAGGGTGTAGCGTAGCTAGTAATGATGATAATAATACTTCATGGTGTTAACTATCGTTTTCCCCTGTTGCTCTCGGGCATTAAATGCCCTAATGGTCCTCAGTGCTGGACTTTATAGCCATAATTCATTAGCCCAATTGTGATTCAGTCTTAAAGATCTACACTATACAATAGTCCATTCAGTCATTGCTTCTTGATACCTGTTCTATTTGGTGGTTTCTTTCTTTTGTGTCCACCTTCAGTTTGTCTTCATTAACTTTTTGTCTTAAAGTTGGTGTTTAGAGTAAATCTGTTTGGTAATTCAGAGAAACAGATCTCCTTATGTAGATGATAGACAGTATTGTGATTGATAAGGAACATCTTCCTGTATTTCATCTCAAAAACTTCAAAAGTTCAAACTTGCAGCGAATGTTTTTATATTGAACAGACGTACATAAGTCTTTTTATAGTTTATATATGAAATATCTGTTTTAATGTTGTTACATTTTTCAGATATTTTGTTTTAATTGTTCATTACTTCTTAAATCGTTTATCTTATTTCCTTACCTCACTGGGCTATTTTTCTGTGTTGGAGCCCATGGGCTTGTAGCATCTTGCTTTTCTAACTAGGGTAGTAGCTTAGCTAATAATAATAATAATTAAGTTGGGTACTTCATTAATGCTTTTCTTATAATGTGAGCGGAAGTAGGTTGGCCGTGACTTTTTCTGGCTGCAGGTATAATTACATTTATTGCTAAGACCTTAAAAATGTGCTGTATTTTGCCAAGCATTTCCAGTGGAGACCATTGCTAACTTTAAGGTCAAGCTCATCCTTTTTCCAATGTTCTTCCCGTTTCCCTCAAGCCTGGGCTAGTTAAGTACATCAATTAGCTTATCTCAGTAGCCTTTGTGTTAGATATGAACCGATTTGTGTATTCAAGATGCGCAGATGCCTTTTGCATGTCTTGAAAGTTGCTTGGTACATGACGCAGAATTTTGACCCTGGAGTGGAGTGTGTTCTTGAAAAACATGGTCACCAAGATCCATATTAAATTAAGTTAGGACATTATTTATTGGTTTAAGTGTCGGTTGTTCTGTTGTTTATTGCTGTTATAATAAAGTTACAACTGAGACTGAGTAAGCAATCTATGGTCAGATGAATTGTTGTTTCCATATGGTGGAAATAATTTTTTTTTTTTTTTTTTTTATAAAATGTAGCTTGTTTTGCCTTGTGTTCTTTCCCTCCATTTTTGTTAAGCTTCAGAACTCTTAATGGAAATTTTGTTTTATTTTTCTCTTAAAAGTTAAACCCTTATTAAATCATTGTATGATAATCAGGCCAAACCTCCCTTAGGTTAGCATCTGTAGAAGTCTACCCTTTTGTGGTGTGTGCATAGCACGCCTTGATGCTTGTGCTTTTATATTGCCTGCAGGCAAAAATAAATATATGTATATAATTGCGAAATCTGGAATAACTTTTTCTGTATCTAATTGCATGTATTGCTGTATTTGAGTTTTTTTTTTTTTTCTTCCCTTTATAATATAGGTTTATGGTTGTCTACATTATTGGGCTTAACCTACTGACTTTTTGTTTTTGTTGTTTACTTAGACGTCTAATACTTGGTTGTTCTGTCCGTCCATTCATCCTCCGGTCAGGTTAAGTCTTGGAAATAAGAAATATAAAGACTAGGATCTTTGATTCATACAGTATTCCACTAGTGAAGGCAATATGCAGAGTTAGATTAAGGTCTCGGATGTTCATATTATCTTGGATTGACCGATTATTGAGAAAAAATTGCCTCCAAACATCTATTTACTTTGAAACATTTCAAAACTAGGCTCAATAAATTCACTTTATTGCATATTTTTTGTAGTACTTTTGTGCTCATCAGTATGATATCTTTCTAATAATGTTATAGATCTTCTAAACATATGTAGTAACTCCAAATCACTTTTTTATGAAGATAATGGCTCAACACTTCATTGCTATATGAAAATTGTGCCAACTAGATGACCATTCTAACCATAGATACGAAGTCTAAATTACTGCTGGAACTCTTGTGTATAATAAAAATGTATACACAGTATTATTATTATAAGCTTGGCTATAACCCTATTTGGAAAAGCAAAAAGCTATTAATCCAAGGTGTCCAACAGGGAAAAATAGCACAGTGAGGAAAGGAATCAAGTAAATAAACTACTAGAGAAGATTAAACTATCAAAAATAGATTTTTCAATATTAAACTTACCCGATAATCATGTAGCTGTCAACTCCGTTGCCCGACAGAATTCTACGGGAGGGATACGCCAGCTATCACTATACTAGAAGGGGGTGTACTCACAAGCGCCACCTGTGGCCAGGTACTACAGTACTTGTTGTTGACGCCACCTCACTTTTTCCTCTGTCGTGCTTCCGGCAAGACGTTCTTGGATACGCTTATGATTTTGGAGTATTGTTCACGGTTTGGTGAAGTATTTCTCTAAAATTTGCAGCTATTCGCTATACTAGAAACTTCTATATTAGCTTAGTTAGCTTTTGGAATTATTTTATTATGGTGACGAAGAGAGTATGAACTCTCTTTCACCTTTAAATGGCCGACCCTTCCCTTAGACGGAAGTGTTGGTGTCTAAGAGAGTATAGACTCTCTTTCTTAATTTTGCTTAACAAAAGTTATAGATTTATTTTATATCTCTCCGCCTTTTATAGGCCTCTTCGATTAACTTCCTTTTATTATAAAATTATTAAAATTAATTTTTATATATTCGACCTTTCCTAATGGTAGGCGGTCTTTTCTTGTACCGAAGTTAATTAACATTGAGCCCGTCATTTCGGTTTTACCTGTTAACATATTATGCTATTTTAATGTTTTTGAAAGAATTTCTTTGATAGCTCTGACTCTCCTCAGTCTCAGGTGACTGCACTCCGCCTAAGAGGAGTAAGGTTCTGCCACAACAGATCTCTGCTGTTAAGGCTTTACCTCAGCAGACCTTAGTGTCTGCCGACCCCAAGTTAATCTACTGCAGTCCATGCAGTCACAACTTGCGGTCTTGATGCGTGAGTGTCAGGCTGAGAAGGTTACACCTCCTCCTGCGATCGCTCCGCCTGACCGCAGTACTGCCTGCCAGGCGTACGATGTTGAGGCTCCTCAGGATACCTTACCACGTTCTGAGTTTACTGTTTCCAGTGGTGTGCAGCTCCCTCCGCCTTCCTTAAGGCAACCTCAGCAATGGGAACAGGAAGCTTATACCTTACTTCCTCCGCTTCCACTTGCAGTTCCACCAGTGAGGCAACACTCTCTTGAGGTACAACAACCTCTCCCATCCATGAGTCAGTCTCCTCAGCTCTCGCTGCAGCGAGCTCAACCCTCCTCAAGGCAAGCACAACACCTTAGCCTTGCGCCTCAGGAACCTCAACTCGCGAGACAATTACTGTGTTCTGCGCAGCCACTACCTCATCGCTCACAGCTCACACCTCAGGAACCTCAACTCGTTCCTCAGGAACTTGCTACTGCGCATCCGCCAACCACTCAGCAAGCGCAACCCTTGAGGCAGCAACCTCATGCTATGAGTCAGCCACCTCAACGCATGCATCTGCCACTTTCTCCTCAACTTGAGAAATAACAAATGACAATAATAACACCTCATTACTTTCATAACTTGCATTTGTAATCATATACATGTATGCCTACACAAACATTATGATAATGGAGGTTATTTGTCTTACTTATATAAAAATATATATGTATTCCTTGCAATATATTTTTAACAATATCGCAAAATATGGCAAAATATCTTCAAAACAAAAATGAATCATGAGTTATGAATGTAAGGTAAATATTATGTTGATATTAAAACCCCATGCAAGCATGCATGAAGCACTCTAGCACTGGTCATGGAATTTCTGAGAAATGTTAAACGCCATGCAACACGCTCTGCTTACCTTACAGCATGCTCTACATACAGCATGCTCTGCATACAGCATGCTCTGCATACAACATGCTCTGCATACAGCATGCTCTGCATTCAGCATGCTCTGCATACAACATGCTCTACATACAGCATGCTCTGCATACAACATGCTCTGCATACAGCATGCTCTGCATACAACATGCTCTGCATACAGCATGCTCTGCATACAACATGCTCTACATACAGCATGCTCTGCATACAACATGCTCTGCATACCTTACCGCATGCTTCTCAGTCATACATCTTTGGTTGTTGCCAACTCACTAGACTGTCAAGCAGTTTCATAATGTTGCCTTCTAGTCTGCTGCTTTTGCACCATTGAAACCCTCACTGAGAGAACTTAACTTTTCTCGGATATGGTCCCTGTAGATGAGAAAGTGCTTTTCTCCCTCCTTCTGATATTCCCTTGAGGACTCTGTCATTTGGAGAGGAGCCTTTAGCTGCGTAGCCTCCTATGGACTTTTATTTAAGCATAACATGCTTCCAGGGAAGGTAATGGTTCCACTTCAGTCACTAACCCCGTCTGTTACCACACCTGCTCCCATAGACCTTGAGCTGTGTTGCAAGACATACAGTCCAAGCTTAGTCCTTGTTAAAGGATTTTTTGTTTACGGAGTCAGTGTGTCACTGGGAAGACGTTCAACAACCAGCAGAAGTGACTTGTTGTGACGCAGTGCGGCAACCTCAGCAACCCGATAGGGAGTTGTCTGTACGACCCAGACAGTCTAGACAGCTTCGGGTTGTCACTGTACTTCCTCGCTTCCCCATGGTTGACAGTTCACAGACTGTGCAGCAGTACCATGATCTTGTGTCCGGCTCCGTCAGACGACTGGCTTTTAAGAGCTCCCACAAGTCGTCGCTGTCTGGAGATTCTCAGATGGACTATGGATCTGACCAAGGAACTGGGCCTCCTGGTCAATTTTGAGGAGTCTCAGCTCATCCCATCCCAGACCATTGTCTCCCTGGGTATGGATCTTCAGAGTCGAGCTTTTCGGGCTTTTCCGTCGGCCCCAAGGATCTTCCAAGCCCTAGAATGCATCCAGAGCATGCTGAGAAGGAACCGATGCTCAGTCAGGTAGTGGATGAGTCTAACAGGGACACTTTCATCGCTGGCCCTGTTCATCGTGTTAGGGAGAATCCACCTCCCCCCCTTCAGTATCATCTAGCTGCTCACTGGATAAAGGACATGACGCTAGAGACGGTCTCAGTTCCTGTTTCCGAAGAGAGGAGGTCTTCTCTCGCGTGTTGTAAGAACAGCTTTCTTCTCAAGGAAGTCTACCTTTGGCTGTTCAGAAACCCGACCGCCGTCTCCTCTCGAACACATCAGACACGGGCTGGGGTGCGACTTTGGACGGACAGGAATGATCGAGAACATGGAATCAGGAGCAAAGGACACTTCACATCAATTGCAGGAGTTGTTGGCAGTTCTTCTGGCCTTGATAAACTTCAAGTCCCTCCAGCTTAACAAAGTGGTGGAGGTGGACTCTGACAACACCACAGCCCTGGCTTACACCTTCAAGCAGGGAGGGACTCTTTCGTGAAGTTGTTCTAGATCGCAAGGGACCTCCTCATCTGGTCTAAAGATCGAAAGCTCACGCTGGTAACGAGGTTCATTCAGGGCGGTATGAATGTCATGGCAGATCACCTCAGCCGGAAGGGTCAGGTCATCCCCACAGAGTGGACCCTTCACAAGAATGTTTGCAGCAGACTTTGGGCCCTGTGGGGTCAGCCAACCATAGATCTGTTCGCTACCTCGATAACCTAGAGACTCCTATTGTATTGTTCTCCGATTCCAGACCCAGCAGCAGTTCACGTGGATGCTTTTCTGCTGGATTGGTTCCATCTCGACCTGTATGCATTCCCGCCGTTCAAGATTGTCAACAGGGTACTTCAGAAGTTCTCCTCTCGCAAAGGGACACGGCTGACGTTGGTTGGCTCCGCTCTGGCCCGCGAGAGAATGGTTCTTAGAGGTACTGCAATGGCTGGTCGACATTCCCAGGACTCTTCCTCTAGGAGTGAACCTTCTACGTCTACCTCACGTAAAGAAGGTACACCCGAACCTCCACGCTCTTCGTCTGACTGCCTTCAGACTTTCGAAAGACTCTCAAGAGCTAGGGGCTTTTCGAAGGAGGCAGCCAGAGCGATTGCCAAAGCAAGGAGAACATCCACTCTCAGAATCTATCAGTCTCAAAGGGAAGTCTTCCGTAGCTGGTACAAGACCAATGCAGTTTCCTCAACCAGTACCACTGTAACCCAGATTGCTGACTTCCTGTTATATCTAAGGAAAGTAAGATCCCTTTCAGCTCCTACGATCAAGGGTTACAGAAGTATGTTGGCAGCGGTTTTCCGCCACAGAGGCTTGGATCTTTCCACCAACAAAGATCTACAGGACCTCCCTAGGTCTTTTGAGACCTCAAAGGAACGTCGGTTGTCCACTCCAGGCTGGAATCTAGACGTGGTCCTAAGGTTCCTTATGTCATCAAGATTTGAACCTCTCCAATCAGCCTCTTTTTAGGACCTCACATTAAAAACTCTTTTCCTCGTGTGCTTGACAACAGCTAAAAGAGTAAGTGAGATCCACGCCTTCAGCAGGATCATTGTTTTCACATCTGAAACGGCTACATGTTCCTTGCAGCTCGGTTTTTGCTAAACGAGCTTCCTTCACGTCCTTGGCCTAAGTCGTTCGAGATCCCAAGCCTGTCCAACTTGGTGGGGAATGAACTGGAGAGAGTACTTTGCCCAGTTAGAGCTCTTAGGTACTATCTAAAAAGGTCTTAACCTTTACAAGGACAATCAGAAGCCTTATAGTGTGCTATCAAGAAACCTTCTTTTCCAAGTTCTAAGAACTCAGTTTCTTACTATTCAGGCTTCTGATTAGAGAAACACATTCTCATCTGAAGGAAGAAGACCTTGCTTTGCTGAAGGTAAGGACACATGAAGTGGGAGCTGTGGCTACTTCAGTGGCCTTCAAACAGAGCCATTCTCTGCAGAGTGTTATGGATGCAACCTATTGGAGAAGCAAGTCAGTGTTCGCATCATTCTATCTCAAAGATGTCCAGTCTCTTTACGAGTACTGCTACACCCTGGGACCATTCGTAGCAACGAATGCAGTAGTAGGCGAGGGCTCAGCCACTACATTCCCATAATCCCATAACCTTTTAACCTTTCTCTTGAATACTTTTTATGGGTTGTACGGTCGGCTAAGAAGCCTTCCACATCCTTGTTGATTTGGCGGGTGGTCAATTCTTTCTTGAGAAGCGCCGAGGTTAAAGGTTGTGATGAGGTCCTTTAGTATGGGTTGCAGCCCTGTATACTTTAGCACCTTTGAGTTGATTCAGCCTTCCAAGAGGAACGCTGCGCTCAGTAAGGAAGACGATCTTATTAAAGGCAGAGTAACGGTTCAAGTCGACTTCCTTACCAGGTACTTATTATTTCATTGTTATTGTGGATAACTGATTATATGAAATACGGGATACTTAGCTATCCTTTAGTCTTGTACACTGGTTTTTCACCCACCCCCCTGGGTGTGAATCAGCTACATGATTATCGGGTAAGTTTAATATTGAAAAATGTTATTTTCATTAGTAAAATAAATTTTTGAATATACTTACCCGATAATCATGATTTAATTGACCCACCCTTCCTCCCCATAGAGAACCAGTGGACCGAGGAAAAAGTGAGGTGGCGTCAACAACAAGTACTGTAGTACCTGGCCACAGGTGGCGCTTGTGAGTACACCCCCTTCTAGTATAGTGATAGCTGGCGTATCCCTCCCGTAGAATTCTGTCGGGCAACGGAGTTGACAGCTACATGATTATCGGGTAAGTATATTCAAAAATTTATTTTACTAATGAAAATAACATATTTCAAGAACAGTAACAACATTTTAGATCCTTTACTTAAATTTTTTCTTGTTCTCATAACATTGATGTGTTTTCCCAATTCCTTTTTTACTGGCAGTAAGTGTCGTTTAATCCTCATGATTTTTATCTACTCTTTAACCTATCAACTCTTCGCGTCTCGCCCTTTCATTTTTTCCTTCATCTCGCTTAAACTATGCAAGCAACACATCTCTACATGAAATTATTAGTTAATAAAAGGTATTAATGTCGTCGTTGTCATCTTGAGAATGATGGCTTTCCTTGCTGATTCCTTTTTTTTTTTTTTTTTTATTAACAGTAATACATTGGGTTAGGAGTTTGATTTATTCTGGGAGCAAGCTTGCGAACAAAATGGTCATAACAAATGGAGGGATTTTGCTTAGTGCATTTTGCACATCCGTAAATACTTGCATTTTTATGTGTTTTGTAATGGTAATTGTTATATAAATTATATCCTTTAACATCAGAAATTAATGATAAAAAAAATAATTCACAATGAAAAATAGAAGTAATTGACAATTTAAGTCGCACTTTTCCTTTAAGGAGAGTCCTGGCTGGGGTGAGGGAAACTAGGAAGGAGCTGATTGCGGCTGGGAAGAAAAATTTCCTTTCATGAGCCGTTCTGGTAAAATATTGGATCTCTTTCTTGAATGACGCTCACTATCTCTACCTGAATCTTATAATTTACGATTTCTGAACACGTGTTCATCTTGTTTTTACAATCTTGAATTCAACTGCTTTTGTCTTCTCAATAAATTTGCATGAAATTGAAATATTGCATTTTCAGTAAGTAAATTTGCTACTCGCCCTGTCGAAGCCTTATCAGGGTGATGTATTTCTACTAAATTTTTGCAAATTTTTCCATACTCCTAACATATCCTAAATTTCACTTGGAAGTGAAAGGTTTTCCACTCAGCTCCTCCTCCTCTTCCTGATGCTTTTCGAGGATGTTTTAGGGTTTTACAATTTTGGCAATTCGGCTGCATGCATGCGCCGTTCATGCTTCATGATATTTTCCTCTATTACTTGTGTTCTTAATCATCTTGGGTTGCATCAACACAAAAAAGTGGACTTTACAATGAAGCCCAAAATGATGAACAATCATGATCACAACACTACAAGAACACATGTTCTCTCCTCAACATAGAGTAGTTCCAAAATGATGCTTTTATGGGTGCTTCTCAGAGAGTGGAAGAGTCTTAGGCTTTGAACAAGGGGATTTGTGAGCTAATGTGTGAAGAAATTTGGTGGAAATTGCGTGAACACTGTGTGGGTGGCTTATGGGCACTCTCCATCTGATATCCTTGATATAGAGCGATTAAGCTCACAGACCTTGAATATGGCATTCCTTAATTAGTTTTGTGTTCATTGTGAATGGCAGCTAATTCACTCTTTATTGTTTGCAGGCACATGTCTAAGAGTAGAGCAATCTCCTCTATACGTTAGTATAATATTTGTCCAATGAAAATGCCCGTACTGTGCGAACTGTTGCTCGTAGACAGATGCATTATCGTAACCCAATTCAAATTTGTATTGTTGTTTTCAGTTATTCGTAACCCCGGGGTACTACTGTACATTCTTACTCTTTTATTATGATACTTTATAAGCTTTGAAATACTTCACTGTATTGTACTTTACATAAGCCAGATCTCATATCCTCTATATACATGTTTATACAGAATATTTTTTTTTTATTAAATTCTTACGGTGCTTGTATCCTTCTTATATACTTTTTAAATATTTGCTTGACATTTTTCATGCTCTAAATGTTCTATTGTAAGTCTTGATACCATATTAATACAGCATTGAAATGAAAAGAAAACTACTCATAGATGAGATTGCTCTACCCTTAGATATGTGCCTGCAAACAATGGAGACTGAATTGGCTGCCATTCACTGTGAACACAAAATTAATTAAGGAATGTCGTATTTAGGGATCGGTGAGCTCAATTGCTCTACTGTTCAACCAGGACTATTGATTGGTGTTGTACAGGTGTTAAATTATTCGGAGTTTCAAACAATGGCTCTTTTCTCTTGGTCTGTGTAGTCTGTCTTTGTCCCTGCTTTTGTTGTTCTTTGTAACACTGTGTCCTCCAAAAAAGCCAATAGGATGTAGTAAATATGCATGTCAAGGTTAATAAGTTATTAATATTTTCATTACTACTGTTCCTTAGTCCGAGTGTGCGTTCAATTATAGTTTCCTTGACTGCCTTATTCATGTGTAAATGGGGCTTTACATACAGTGCACATTAGATTATTATTGTTTCACTTTTCTCATGTGTTTCTTGAACCTTTCCTGGGTAATGTATTTCCTCTTTGGATAAGGATACCGTGTTATGTTTATGTATAGATTTAATTTGATTCATTACTGATGCCATAATTGTATGCATTTCTCATTTGAATTTTCTTTAAATGAAGAGATGAAACTTTAGTGTTACTGGATTCAAATCATTTGCTCTACTTAATGGGATATCATTGAGGATAATTTTTTTCTGTCTTCCTGACAGTTGATCTAATTGTCATTGGATGGAAATTATGGTCACCATTTGACTTGAGATGCCTTTGTTTCATTCCTTTGTCCTATACAGTATGTTATAATCTTATACAGAACCATGATAGTTGCCTTCTACCCTTTTTATTAATTTCTTCCTACACATAATACCAACCTTTGACCTTTAATATGGGTATGACCTCAGTGAAGCTGGAATGGCTGTTTAAAATTTTAACAAAGTAGTATTAATACCTGTCGGGTAGCGTAACATTCACTTTGACTTTGCTCGCCAGAGAGTACAGACTTAATTCTTTGCATCCTAATCTGCCTGTTTTAATCTTTTGCCTTTCCTCCGGGTTGAATAAACGATCTATCAGACATTGGTGAGTTTAAGGAATATACATGGAGGAACCCAATGATATACTGTACTGTACAGTGCAGAATTTCCTGATAACTGAAATCCGGTATACTTGTTCATGTCTGTTGCTATTCTATCTCACGTGTTTGCCCTTCAACATCAATGACAACGTGAACTTAAGGAAGTTGTTTATCCTGTTACATTGTTTTTGCTCTGTTGGAAGAAGAGTGTCAGTGTTGCCAAATATGAAAGGAAAGATAGCCATACTTTTTCTTACCTTTATTCTCTGGTGATCCTAGGACATAAGAATGTACATCACCTACATAAGTTGTTGTGGTATCTTCCTCCTTGAGAGAGTCGTTTCCAGAGATGATGATCTTCAGGTTCTTCCTTCTCCCCTCCCTCATCTTTGCTGAGCTTTTGCTGCTACTTCTGAAGGACAAGTATAAGTTTCATCATAGAAGTGCTGAAGTTTCTCTCCATGTGGGAGAGACAGTGAGGTACCAGATGCCTCCTATCTTGAAATCTTTCCGGAATTTGTCTAATATCTAGAAGAAACATCAGTACACTCAACACTAGGGAGGTTTTTGGTGTTCTTAGGCCTTTTAAATGTGCTCGGCATTGTGCCCGTAGGGGTAAGGGTCAAGGCGTGTCACATGATGGGATGAAACGTCATTCCTCACAACTCTCGTATGAATAGACAATTTGCACTGTCGATAGGGAGGGAAGGGTGCCCCTCTATCTATCTCTGTTTCTTTCTCACTTTCTTTGTTTGTGTGTGGGGTAGGGGGGGTGGGGGGTTGAATAGCACTGTACCAAAGCCCAACCTGTAGGATGTTTTGAGGTACATGGGCTCACACCCCTGCTACCAGTGCCAAGTCTCGCAAGGGACGAGGCTTTTCCCCTGAGGCTTTGGGAACTCTTCCATATGCATGAACTTTAGGTTGTCTCTATGATATTTGCTAAGATTATGGGTCCTTTCATTGTAGTTACCTCAATGGACACAATTATCCACTTGCATGAAGGTCCCCGTGCACAAGCTTCACAAACACTACTGTGTATGTGCATGATTATTAACACGTATGATCGTCCATGAATTTGAGTAGCCACGTACTCAATCTACATGCGCCACGTTCCAGATTGCCACCTGTGTCTAAGCGCTTCATCGCTTACGTGGTCTTGGTGTGACTAGTCACTAAGTGATTGATCTTCTCTTTTTGTTCAGCAACAATAACACCCCTGGCCAATATCTCCCCAGAGAATCTTTAGCTATGGTAAGCAGCTCTTCAAGGAGAAGCACACTCTAAAATCAAACCATTGTTCTCTTGTCTTGGGTAGTGCCATAGCCTCTGTACCATGGTTTTCAGTGTCTTGGGCTAGAGTTGTCTTGCTTAGGTACACTCGCGCACACTGTTCTACCTTATTTCTTTTCCTCTTGGTTTTTTAAGTTTTTATAGTTTTCATAGGAAATATTTATTTTAAAGTTGTTACTGTTCTTAGAACATTTTAATTGATAATTACTTCTTTTGTAGTTACCTTATTTCCTTTCCTCACTGGGCTATTTTCCCTGTTGGAGTCCTTGGGCTTGTAGCATTCTGCTTTTCCAACTAGGATTGTAGCTTAGCAAGTAATAATAATAATGATAATAATAGGGAGTGGTAAAATTTTTGGTGCTACTATAGCGTGAGGTCTACCACACTATAGCGTGAGATCTACATCCCGTTAGTACAATAGCGTGAGGTCTACTGCTGAATTATTCGTCCCTCATAGATAAAGCACATTTCATACATTTGTTTAAGCAATAAACACTCAATTTAAACATTTGGGCAATAGGGAGTGGAGAATAATTGTGTACTTCCAGAGATCAGATATTTTTTTTTTCTGAAAGATATGAAATACGAATTAGTCAGATATGTGAAAAATCAAATAATATAGCTACAGACTCAAAGTCAGATAGGTTATTTATTATAAACTTTTAAGTTTATTTATTAAATATACTGATATTTTGATAGGATTGCCAGGGAACCCTTAGTGCTCAAATTTTCTTTGTACTGCAGTTCTCCGTACGAGGCATAGATCTCTTCAGGTTTATTTAAATGTTATTTTCTCTAAAATTCATGCTCTTAATTTTTCTTATTAAATATTGTGAGAATAATTTACATTCATGCTTTTAATTATTTTTTATTTAAAGGTTATGAGAATATTCAATGTTATTATAATTATAAGGTTGTGAGCGAATGTGTTAGCTTCTTAATGAAATAAAAGTATTAAAGAATTGGTTGACTGTTGTGATATTCAGCATTTCTGAACTACCATTGAAAGGAACTGTTTATTAATTTAATTGTATTTTAATGCAATTGATACTAAAAATGTATTTAAAGGCATGTTTCCTCAGCGTTACCATTCTAGAATTATAAAGTAGACATGTTAACATCACTGTTCTAACAAATACTGTATAAAACTAATTGAAAATAGGTGAATACAAAACTTTCAGAATAGCTCTCCCATTGTTGACTATGTGGTATTTCCGAAGGTAGGTAATATCCGATACTATAGCATACAGTCATGAATTATTTTTTATTGAAATGTAAGTACAGTATTTATTGTTAACGTTGCTTTTTCAATATTAAACTTACCCGATAATCATGTAGCTGTCAACTCCGTTGCCCGACAGAATTCTATGGAGGGATACGCCAGCTATCACAATACTAGAAGGGGGTGTACTTACCAGCGCCACCTGTGGCCAGGTACTCAAGTACTTCTTGTTGACACCTCCTCAATTATTCCTCTGTCGTGCTTCCGGCAAGACGTTCTGGGATACGCTTATGTTCTTGGAGTATTTTCACGACTTTGGTGAAGTATTTCTCTTTGATTTCGGCTGTCGCTTTACTGGAAACTTCTATATTAGCTTAGTTAGCTTTTGGAATTAATTTGATTAATTATGGTGACGAAGAGAGTATGAACTCTCTTTCACCTTTAAATGGCCGACCCTTCCCTTAGACGGAAGTGTTGGTGTCTAAGAGAGTATAGACTCTCTTTCTTAATTTTGCTTAACAAAAGTTATAGATTTATTTTATATCTCTCCGCCTCTTATAGGCCTCTTCGATTAACTTCCTTTTATTATAAACTTATTAAAATTAATTTTTATATTTGTTTATATTCGACCTTCCTAATAGTAGGCGGTCTTTTCTTGGTACCGAAGTTAATTAACATTGAGCCCGTCATTTTGGTTTTACCTGTTAACATATTATGCTATTTTAATGTCTTTGAAAGAATTTCTTTGATAGTCTCGTACTGTTTTCAAAGTTGAACTAACGTTTTGTTTTGTCTCTGCAGTTGTTGACGTTCAGAACGTTCAACTTGCGCTCTATCGTTACGATAGAGAAAGAATTTTCACGGTTTCACGTTGCAGTAAGAGTAACCGTGTCTAGCGTTTTGTTCATTCTTTCTTAACTTAATGGTTTTAATCCTAATAAAGGAACTTTTCATTTTGGGAAATATTTCAGTTTTTTTCCTTTAACAATAATATGTTTTAACGATATATATGATTGGGCTCTTCTCTCAGGTTCTAAGTCAAGAGAGAGAGAGAGAGAGATAGAGACGGAGGGAGAAAGAGGAGGATAAACGTTTCATTCAAGCGAGTAACGTTGTTATCGTTTTTGCTCTTCTCCCTAGTCTCTTTAGGGGAAGAAGGTAAACGTTTCTAGAGTGATCTAGTGTTTAGTCTCTTTCCAGCCACTGAATTATTTATGTTTCATTAGATTTTTCTGTTACATTGTAATTCTGTTTTCGCAATTACTAACTTTTGAGAAAGGATAGAATTGCGTGTTTCAGGTACAAACCACTTAAAGTTTCGAGTTCAGTGAAATAAGTGCAAACAGAAAATCAAAGTGATAAGTGATTAGCGCAAAGTGTGTCAGTGTTGTGCGTGAGGGTACTTCTGTGCGCGCCAGTCGTCCTCCCAGTCCGGGACCTCTTGCAAGCTCCCAAGCCCAGGGGAGAAGCAATGTCGAAGGGCAGAAGGGTTCAGCAGGCCTTGATCGGCGCACAGAAGTATCCTCGGTGGTTGTGGGCGTGTCTTACCGAGACCGTCACTCCCACCCGCAGTCGATTGAGCCCTTATTTTGCTCGTCTGCAGAAGAAATTTAGGGGAGAAAACGCTGGTCTCAGGTCTCAAGACCTCTTAAACGTAAAGTCCAGACCTATGCCAGACGTACGAAGTTAGAGTTCAACAACCCGGATGCAGTCATTGGGTTAGCTCTGACTCTCCTCAGTCATCAGTTGAATGCACTCCGCCTAAGAGGAGTAAGGTTCTGCCACAACAGAGCTCGACTGTTAAGGCTTTACCTCAGCCTACTGTAGTTTCTGCCGACCCCAAGTGGACTCTACTACAGTCCATGCAAGCACAGCTTTCGGACTTGATGCGTGAGTGTCGGGCTGAGAGTGTTGCGCCTCCGCCTCCGCCTACACTCCCTCCGCCTGCGCTCGCTCCGCCTGCGCTCGCTCCGCCTGATCGCAGTACCACCTGCCAGGCGTACGATGTTGAGCCACGTTCTGAGTTTGCTGTTCCCAGTGGTGTTCAGCCTCCGCCTTCCTTAAGGCAACCTTTACAATGGGATCAGGAGGATTATACCTCTCTTCCTCCGCCTCCACTTGCTGCTCCACCAGTGATGCAACACTCGGTTGAGGTACAACAACCTCTCCCGTCCATGAGTCAGTCTCCTCAGCTCTCGCTGCAGCGAGCTCAACCCTCCTCAAGGCAAGCACCTCAACACCTTAGCCTTGCGCCTCAGGAGCCTCAACTTGCGAGATTTTTACTGCGTTCTGCGCAGCCACTACCTTTTCGCTCTCAGCTCACACCGCAGGAACCTCAACTCGTTCCTCAGGAACTTGCTACTGCGCATCCGCCAACCACTCAGCAAGCGCAACCCTTGAGTTCAGCCACTCATGCCAGGAGTCAGCCTCCTCCACCCATGCGCCTACCTTCTGCTACTTCCTTTGATCAGCCTTTGCAGACTGAGCCTCAGGTGTTCCCTCAACAGAGTCTTGAAGAGGAAACCACAACTATTGTTGTTCCAGCTCGTTCTGACTCTGCTGTTCAGCATACCTTACCTCCATTTTCAAACCTTATGATAATGGAGGTTATTTGTATTACTTATAAAAATATATTTGTATTCCTGGCAATATATTTTTAACAATATCGCAAAATATGGCAAAAAATATGAATCATGAGTTATGAATGTAAGGTATATATTATGTTGATATTAAAACCCCATGCAAGCATGCATAAAGCACTCTAGCACTGGTCATGGAATTTCTGAGAAATGTTAAACGCCATGCACACGCTCTGCTTACCTTACATGCTCTGCTTACAGCATGCTCTGCATACTACATGCTCTGCATACAGCATGCTCTGCATTCAGCATGCTCTGCATACAACATGCTCTACATACAGCATGCTCTGCATACAGCATGCTCTGCATACAACATGCTCTGCATACAGCATGCTCTGCATTCAGCATGCTCTGCATTCAACATGCTCTGCATTCAGCATGCTCTGCATACAGCATGCTCTGCATTCAGCATGCTCTGCATACAACATGCTCTACATTCAGCATGCTCTGCATACAGCATACTCTGCATACAACATGCTCTGCATACCTTACCGCATGCTTCTCAGTCACACATCTTTGGTTGTTGCCAACTCACTAGACTGTCAAGCAGTTTCATAACGTTGCCTTCTAGTCTGCTGCTTTTGCACCAGTGAACCCTCACTGAGAGAACTTAGCTTTTCTAGGATATGGTCCCTGTAGATGAGAAAGTTCTTTTCTCCCTCCTTCTGATATTCCCTTGAGGACTCTGTCATTTGGAGGGAGCCTTTAGCTGCATAGCCTCCTATGGACTTTTATTTAAGCATAACATGCTTCCAGGGAAGGTAATGGTTCCACTTCAGTCGCTAATCCCGTCTGTTACCACACCTGCTCCCATAGACCTTGAGCTGTGTTGCAAGACATGCAGTCCAAGCTTAGTCCTTGTTAGAGGATTTTTTGTTTACGGAGTCAATGTGTCACGGGGAAGACGTTCAACAACCAACAGAAGTGACTTGTTGTGACGCAGTGCGACAACCTCAGCAACCCGATAAGGAGTTTGTCTGTACGACCCAGACAGTCTAGGCAGATTCGGGTTGTCACTGTACTTCCTCGCTTGCCCATGATTGACAGTTCACAGACTGTGCAGCAGTACCATGATCTTGTGTCCGGCTCCGTCAGACGACTGGCTTTTAAGAGCTCCCACAAGTCGTCTCTGTCTGGAGATTTTCAAATGGACTATGGATCTGACCAAGGAACTGGGCCTCCTGGTCAATTTTGAGGAGTCTCAGCTCGTCCCATCCCAGACCATTGTCTCCTTGGGTATGGATCTTCAGAGTCGAGCTTTTCGGACTTTTCCGTCGGCCCCAAGGATCTTCCAAGCCCTAGAATGCATCCAGAGCATGCTGAGAAGGAACCGATGCTCAGTCAGGTAGTGGATGAGTCTAACAGGGACACTTTCATCGCTGGCCCTGTTCATCGTGTTAGGGAGACTCCACCTCCCCCCCCTTCAGTATCATCTAGCTGCTCACTGGATAAAGGACATGACGCTAGAGACGGTCTCAGTTCCTGTTTCCGAAGAGAGGAGGTCTTCTCTCGCGTGGTGTAAGAACAGCTTTCTTCTCAAGGAAGTCTACCTTTGGCTGTTCAGAAACACGACCGCCGTCTCCTCTCGGACGCATCAGACACGGGCTGGGGTGCGACTTTGGACGGACAAGAATGCTCGGGAACATGGAATCAGGAGCAAAGGACACTTCACATCAATTGCAAGGAGTTGTTGGCGGTTATTCTGGCCTTGATAAACTTCAAGTCCCTCCAGCTTAACAAAGTGGTGGAGGTGGACTCTGACAACACCACAGCCCTGGCTTACATCTTCAAGCAGGGAGGGACTCTTTCGTGGAAGTTGTTCTAGATCGCAAGGGACCTACTCATCTGGTCTAAAGATCGAAAGCTAACTGGTAACGAGGTTCATTCAGGGCGGTATGAATGTCATGGCAGATCACCTCAGCCGGAAGGGTCAGGTCATCCCCACAGAGTGGACCCTTCTCAAGAATGTTTGCAGCAGACTTTGGGCCCTGTGGGGTCAGCCAACCATAGATCTGTTCACTACCTCGATAACCTAGAGACTCCTGTTGTATTGTTCTCCGATTCCAGACCCAGCAGCAGTTCACGTGGATGCTTTTCTGCTGGATTGGTTCCATCTCGACCTGTATGCATTCCCGCCGTTCAAGATTGTCAACAGGGTACTTCAGAAGTTCTCCTCTCACAAAGGGACACGGCTGACGTTGGTTGGCTCCGCTCTGGCCCGCGAGAGAATGGTTCTTAGAGGTACTGCAATGGCTGGTCGACATTCCCAGGACTCTTCCTCTAGGAGTGAACCTTCTAAGTCTACCTCACGTAAAGAAGGTACACCCAATCCTCCACGCTCTTCGTCTGACTGCCTTCAGACTTTCGAAAGACTCTCAAGAGCTAGGGGCTTTTCGAAGGAGGCAGCCAGAGCGATTGCCAAAGCAAGGAGAACATCCACTCTCAGAATCTTTCAGTCTATAGGGAAAGTCTTCCGTAGCTGGTACAAGACCAATGCAGTTTCCTCAACCAGTACCACTGTAACCCAGATTGCTGACTTCCTGTTATATCTAAGGAAAGTAAGATCCCTTTCAGCTCCTACGATCAAGGGTTACAGAAGTATGTTGGCAGCGGTTTTCCGCCACAGAGGCTTGGATCTTTCCACCAACAAAGATCTACAGGACCTCCCTAGGTCTTTTGAGACCTCAAAGGAACGTCGGTTGTCCACTCCAGGCTGGAATCTAGACGTGGTCCTAAGGTTCCTTATGTCATCAAGATTTGAACCTCTCCAATCAGCCTCTTTTTAGGACCTCACATTAAAAACACTTTTCCTCGTGTGCTTGACAACAGCTAAAAGAGTAAGTGAGATCCACGCCTTCAGCAGGATCATTGTTTTCACATCTGAAACGGCTACATGTTCCTTGCAGCTCGGTTTTTGCTAAACGAGCTTCCTTCACGTCCTTGGCCTAAGTCGTTCGAGATCCCAAGCCTGTCCAACTTGGTGGGGAATGATCTGAAGAGAGTACTTTGCCCAGTTAGAGCTCTTAGGTACTATCCCTCTTAACGAGAGAATGCCTTGATGAAGTCATTGGGCTTCAGCACGGCATATCATTCCCGTGCTGAAGGCTTGTGACGGGCAAGAGGGCTCTCGAACTGGGGAATTTCTTTTCCTCAGTTTGACTCTAAATTTCTCTCATTCTTTTTCTATTACCTCTTATTGCTTATTCCTCCTTCATAATTATCAGCTGTCTCCAACCTTGCTGTCAAAACTCTTTTACCCATTTCACTGTCCAGGTTTTTTAGAGGGGACATTGTATCCATGATCGGTTTTTATTTCAAAATCAATTGTGGGAGCTGTGGTGGTCTTGCCAACTGCCCGAAAATGTTTGGACACCTAGGAGTGTCAGTATTCCCATACTGGCACGCGGAACTATCTCTTAGGAAATTTGGCCTTCGGATTCCAGGGGTTGGCTATTTTATAGAGATAGGACTCTCGGCATTCTGTCCGGTTTGCCTGCCACTATGATTAGAGTGGGGATGATTGTATTCTTGAAATGCTCTCAGTCCCATCAAGCGGGTTTGGCATACACTTGAGCCACTCTAATCATAGTGGTACCATCCCTTTGTGGTAGGGTAGGGAGTGGACATTTGGTAAGCAGCTTTCACAGGTGTCATTGGTGGAGAAATTAATTCCAGGAAAGGCTAACGGTGTCTTCTTTGGAATTTCAGACAGTCTTAATCTTTTCTCTCCCTTAAACTATATTTTTTTCCATTGTTTTTTTTTTTTTTCCATTGTTATTATGACCCCTTCCCTCCCCCTGAAAAAATAATTAATGAGTAAACTTAATATTCCCCGTACCCCTGGATCAAATGGCGAACCCCAGACACCGTTGACGACTTCTGCTTGTTTAAATAGGGAAAGCTCTGTTGACAACCTCGGCAATAAAAAGGATTCCTCCAACAATACTTCTTTGACCAGTGTTGTTAAAGACAATTTATCGGCACTGGTGGAAAATGATGCTTGTAATAACCGTAATACTTTACCCTCTGGTTCTGGCTCATTACCAGATCCAACAAAAAATCTGAAAATTCTCCACTTAAAAAACATACCAATTGGTTGTAGCTATGACATAATTCATGAAGCCTTCTGTAGATTTGGAGCAATCAAAGAAATTTTAATGGAGCTTAATGGTAGTAAAGGCTTTTGGGAAGCTTGGGTATCATTTTCAAGTTTTGAGATTGCTTTAGAAGCAAATAAAAATTTAGAGAGCATAAAAATTGACAATTGTTTGATTTCTGGGGCTTTATGTGATAAAGCACCAAGACACCTAGAGATATATAAACCAGAAGAATGGATGGGAAAAGAAATAGAGCATAGACTTCCAGAAGTAAGAACCCCCAAGCCCCCAACATGGATAATTGCATCTGGAAAGATAGATAATTATAACTATTATAAGATTAGTAAATTTATACAAAAAAAAGTTGGTTTAATTAAAAGTAAGGATATTAGTAGATACGGTAAGCAATCTGTTTTGATTAATGCAAAATCAGATACTCAAGCTCACATGCTTTGTGGCATGAAGATTGCAGAAATTGATCCTATTAAGGATATTAAACCACATATGAGCTTCAGCTATGGTAAAGGAGTAGTTTTTGATAAAGATCTATATGAATTCTCAGAACCAGAAATTCTGGACATGTGCCCTGCTAATGTTTGGAAAGTAAGTAAGATCCCTCAAACAAGCATGGTAGTTTTAACATTTGAAACCCCTGTTATACCAGATCATATAATTATTGAGAATGAAAGAGTACGTGTTCGAGAATATAAACCTAGGCCTTTACAATGCTTTAATTGTTTCAAGTACGGTCACCCTTCCCGGTACTGCAATAATACGAAGATCTGTATTAACTGTTCTTTGTTAGAACATGGCCAATGCAACAGAGATACAACCTGTGCAAACTGTAAAGATAATCATAAACCAAATGATAAAAGATGTAGAGAATACAAGAATGAAGAAGCTGCAATCTTGAAAGCAAATGCTGAACATATAAGTGTAGGTTATGCAAAGCATTTACTCAATCGGCAACTTAATTTTGCTCGCGCGGTTAAGATGCCAACAAAAGATTATAATCCACTACCCCTTACTACCACAGGGGGACCAGTGGCAGCACCTGGCCCGTCAGGTGCATCTCCCTTAGTGGTAGTAGCCCAGCCATCTGGGTCAAGTGCTCAGGCTATAAAAGCCAGAGCACAAACCTCCAAAGAGGTCAATATGGTGTCCAACACACCAAAAGTATTGTCACCGATAGGAGCATCTCCCCTAGAGGTAGTAGCCCAGCCTTCTGGGTTAAGTGCTCGAACTGTTGAAGTTCTAGCACAATCCTCCAAGGAAGCCAATGTGGCTTCCACCACCTTAAATGTATTGTCTCAGGCAGAATCTCTACCTGATTTGATGGAGATTGGAAAACAAGATCTTCCAAAGAGGAAAAGGTCCCCATCATCCTCACCTTCATCTAAGTCAGGTAAGTGCCCTACTGCTCATGATACTAAGGTTGACTCTTATAAAGATCCTAGAAAGAAAGAAAAGAAGAGTGGTGGCCTAGTAAAGCCTTCCATCTCCAGGCCTTACATGGCTTCATCTGAAAAGTCCCAAAAGACAAATGAGACAAAGAAAAATAATAACAAAAGATAATGTCTATCATCCAGTGGAATTGCAGAGGTCTAAGTACTAGCATTGAGCAAATAAAAACTTTAACCAGGGACTCAGACACGAAGGTAATTTGCCTACAGGAAACCAAGATCAGTGACAAACCATTTAATCCCGGACTCAATTATCATTTTTGTAGATCCCCTCCTTTGCAAGCTGCAAGAGCTCAAGGTGGTACAGGTTTTATTATTCACAAATCTGTAAAATTTGAAACAATCCCACTCAATACACCACTACAGGCATGTGCAGTTAGAACTCATATCGGGAAAAAAATTACTTTATGCTCGCTATATATTGAACCATCCTTAGAACTTTTCCTCTTAGATCATGCTGGTAATCCAAGAAGGCTTAGACTTTCTGACCTCCAAGACTTGATCAATCAGCTTCCTGCCCCTTTTATTTTAATGGGTGATTTTAATGCAAAGCATACTTTATGGGGTGGAAATGTGTGCGATAGATGGGGTAATCTTGTTGAAGAATTAATCGACAACAATGATGTAATACTAATGAATGATGGTTCTCCAACTAGGTATGATGTAGTCCACAACTCTACATCAGCCATTGATTTGTCAATCTGTTCCTCATCCATTCGATTGGACTACCTTTGGTCAGTAAATGAACACCTACATGGCAGTGACCATTGGCCAATAATGTTAAATTATGTCCATAATCTTCCTTCTCAGTGTCCACCAAAATGGAAGATAGATGAGGCAGACTGGGCAGCTTATGAAAACTGCTCACACACTGATAAAGAATATGATGAATTTACATCTCCAGTGCATGCCTATCAACATCTTGAAAATATTATTGATGATAATGCTAGCAAGTTTATACCTAAAACATGCGGTTTACCTCATCGCTCTGTAGTTCCTTGGTGGAGTAAAGAATGTGCCAACGCAAGAAAAGTGACCCGAACTTGCTTCAGAAGATACTTGAGGACAAACTATTTAGCAGATAGAATAGCATATCTCAGAGCCTGTGCCAAACAAAAAAGAATTTTTAAAAAAGCAAAGAGAGCATCTTGGAAGAAATATATATCTAATATTAATACCAAAACTCCTTCAAAGGAAATATGGGACAAGATTAGAAAACTTCAAGGTAAATTCGTCCCTAAGCCTCTACCAATATTAAGGGAAAATAATAGATATATATCTGACCCCAAAGATGTAGCAGAGGTTCTTGCTAAGCACTTTGCTTATGTATCAAGTGCTGACAACTATTCCCCAGCATTTCAACAAATTAGAGCATCAACATCTGTTGTTCCTCCTGCTTCTTCAAATACTGAAGCTTTTAACCTGCCTTTTAGTATGGAGGAGATGCAAAATGCTATCTCCAGCTCTTCTTTAACTGCCCCAGGTGAGGATGGCATCCGGTATGAAATGATATCACATCTTCCAGTGGATACCAAGGAATTTTTATTAGAAACCTTTAATGGTCTATGGGCTTCCCATACATCTCCTGATTCCTGGCATACTTCAATTGTAATTCCAGGCCACAAGTCTGGTAAAGACCCAGAACTGCCATCTAGTTATAGGCCCATATCCTTGACCAGTTGCATATGCAAACTATTTGAGAGAATGATCAACAACAGACTTGTGTGGTATCTAGAATCAAAAAATCTTTTATCTAACAGACAGTTTGGTTTTAGGAAGAACCGAAGTACTCTAGACCCTTTGCTGATGTTATCAAGGGAAATTTCAAATGCTTTTTCTAACCAAAACCAGGTGGTGGGTGTCTTTTTTGACCTCGAAAAGGCATATGACACCACATGGAGGGGTGGTATTTTAAAGCAATTGGCCTCGTGGGGTATAGGAGGACATATGTTCTCTTTTATTGAAGAATTTTTATCAAACCGCTCCATTAAAGTGAGAGTAGGGTCAGAACTATCTTCATCCTACATGCAAGAAGAAGGTGTCCCCCAAGGCAGCGTATTGAGTGTGACCTTGTTTGCTGTTGCAATTAATAGTCTCATTAGTCACATACCTCCTGGCATACAAGGATCACTATTTGTCGATGACTTTGCAATTTATTGTAGTGGATCATCTGCACTACAAGCATGCCAAAATCTTCAAATTGCAATAAATGCTGCTTCCGCATGGGCAAATTCTCGCGGATTCATGTTTTCTCCTCAGAAGACCAAAGCCATTCGCTTTACTCGTACTCGTAAAAGGGAAGAGATCCCCACCCTTTTCTTAAATGATTGTATTTTGCCATATGAGGATAGTGTCAAGTTTCTTGGAGTCATTTTCGACAAGAAAATGACATTTGGTCCCCATATAAATGACCTATCTATCAGGGTTAAGAAGTCACTGAACATTCTGAAAGTGATATCGCATTTTGATTGGGGTGCTGATAGAACAACTTTGCTTAGAATTTATACATCTTTGTGTCTGAGCAAGTTAGACTATGCATGCCAAATATATGGGTCAGCTACAAAGACTTTACTTGGAAAACTTGATATTGTTCACAATGCTGGGCTTCGCATCTGCACAGGTGCTTACAGAACATCTCCCATTGACAGTCTCTATGTTGATTCTGGCATACCTCCCCTTTCCATTCGCAGAGAGGAGTTGAGTTTGAGGTTTTTAGCTAGGTCCCTTGCTGTGAGAAACAATCCTAACTGTAAATATGTTAGGGCGCCTTTAGATCGGGCTCCTAACAGATCTAGAGTGCCTAAGCCTTTGGAAGTACAGCTGAAAAATGATGCTAGAGAAGTAGGCTTGTTAACAGCACAGATAGCAGAGGTAGGATATCCCAAGTCTCCTCCTTGGTGTAATCCACCTGTTAAAGTATGTTTTACGGCAGGAGGGAAAAATACCTTACCTAGTAGGGTTATGAAAAGTGACTTTTTAAATCATGCTGCTCAACATCATGGGAAACATGTTTTTACAGATGGCTCCAAATCGGCTGCAGGAGTTGGAAGTGCAGCTGTGGTGGGGGATATTGTTATTAGAAGGAAACTCCCATACTCTTGTTCAATTTTTACTGCTGAGCTGTACGCAATAATTCTCGCAGTCCAACATATTTTTAAAAATGGCAACCAAAATAGTTTTTATACAATTTTTACGGATTCCAATAGTGTTTTACTCTCATTAAAACAAATTATGCCAGGCCATCATCTAGTACAAGAGGTGCAGGACTGGTTAGTACTTCTGCAATCTAGGAAGAGTATCAGTGTTCACTTCTGTTGGGTCCCTGCCCATGTTGGGGTGGATGGGAATGAACAAGTAGATAAGGCAGCAAAGGAAGCTTCAGGGCTAAGTAATCCATCCCCCTTGAGTATTCCTTACAAAGATCTTAAAAGTGAGATTCATCTTTACTGTAAAAATAAGTGGCAAGCTCGATGGTCTGAACTGACCACCAATACAAAATTGAAACAAATCCACCCATTGGTGGATAAATGGTCATCTTGTAATTCTACAAGTAGAAGGGATACCATTATTTTAACTAGGCTGCGTATTGGCCATACACATGCAACGCACAATTATTTAATGAAGAGTGGGGAAGGGAGACAGGCCCCTCTTTGTAATACCTGTCAAGTGACAATGGATGTTAAACATATTTTAGTCGATTGTCCTGTTTTTAATCTCCAGAGGAGGACACATTTACTCCAGGACAAACCGTTAAGAGATATACTGGGGGAAAACTGTAATACCCTGAACTTGAGAAAATTTATACAAAGTATTGGGTTATATTACGAGCTATAATTGATTTTATTAATTTATTTATTTATTTTACCCTTTTAATCCCTATTTATTTCACATCTAGATTTTATTGTATGAAAGTGTTACGTTTTGTATTAAAGGTTAAAATGATACTAAATGGTGTGAGTGTACAGATATGATTGAATGATTTTCGTTGTATAGCGCTGAATGGCCTTTGATGCCCCAGTGCTTGGCTTAATGCCTAAATCCCATATTCAATTCAATTCAATTCTTAGGTACTATCTAAAAAGGTCTTAACCTTTACAAGGACAATCAGAAGCCTTATAGTGTGCTATCAAGAAACCTTCTTTTCCAAGTTCTAAGAACTCAGTTTCTTACTATTCAGGCTTCTGATTAGAGAAACACATTCTCATCTGAAGGAAGAAGACCTTGCTTTGCTGAAGGTAAGGACACATGAAGTGGGAGCTGTGGCTACTTCAGTGGCCTTCAAACAGAGCCATTCTCTGCAGAGTGTTATGGATGCAACCTATTGGAGAAGCAAGTCAGTGTTCGCATCATTCTATCTCAAAGATGTCCAGTCTCTTTACGAGTACTGCTACACCCTGGGACCATTCGTAGCAACGAATGCAGTAGTAGGCGAGGGCTCAGCCACTACATTCCCATAATCCCATAACCTTTTAACCTTTCTCTTGAATACTTTTTATGGGTTGTACGGTCGGCTAAGAAGCCTTCCACATCCTTGTTGATTTGGCGGGTGGTCAATTCTTTCTTGAGAAGCGCCGAGGTTAAAGGTTGTGATGAGGTCCTTTAGTATGGGTTGCAGCCCTGTATACTTTAGCACCTTTGAGTTGATTCAGCCTCCCAAGAGGAACGCTGCGCTCAGTAAGGAAGACGATCTTATTAAAGGCAGAGTAACGGTTCAAGTCGACTTCCTTACCAAGTACTTATTATTTCATTGTTATTGTGGATAACTGATTATATGAAATACGGGATACTTAGCTATCCTTTAATCTTGTACACTGGTTTTCACCCACCCCCCTGGGTGTGAATCAGCTACATGATTATCGGGTAAGTTTAATATTGAAAAATGTTATTTTTATTAGTAAAATAAATTTTTGAATATACTTACCCGATAATCATGATTTAATCGTCCCTCCCTTCCTCCCCATAGAGAACCAGTGGACCGAGGAATAATTGAGGAGGTGTCAACAAGAAGTACTGTAGTACCTGGCCACAGGTGGCGCTGGTAAGTACACCCCCTTCTAGTATTGTGATAGCTGGCGTATCCCTCCATAGAATTTTGTCGGGCAACGGAGTTGACAGCTACATGATTTTCGGGTAAGTATATTCAAAAATTTATTTTACTAATAAAAATAACATTTTAAAGTGATCATGGAGGTGTAAATGTATGAAAAAGCAGATGCCATATGTAACACAGGCTTTGGTTTACATTTTATATTGACAACCATCAGGAGGTGGAGTAATATTGTTTGTTAAAAACGTATTTAGGAGCTCCATTTGCTTCCTTTTATATGGGCGGGTCACGTGGAGAGGTCACGTTTTTCATGGATTTGGGCAGTTCACAAGTTCGATGGTTAGGTGCAGGGCTCTGGGCAAGGCTGTCTCACGCTGGTCACGCGGTAGACCTCACCCTCCACCTGGGTAGGCGACATATGGCGGTAGACCTCACACTATAGTAGCACCAAATTTTTTTTAGACAATTTGTATACTTCTTAACTATGCAAACCTGTGTTCTTTAAGTAACACTGCCCGCCTCAACTTCCTCCCAAGTCCTAGACTAAGGTCAAAATGATTGTTATGTTACCCATCACCCCTCAGCTACTATTATTACCTCATTAAAAGTTTTAAGTGTTAGATCCAACTTCACCAATGTCATACTCTTATTATAAAAGTCAAAGGTTTTTATAGTTAGTAAAAATACAAATAGATTAAAAGATATGTGGTGTTTTCCTGTAGCTGGAAGTGATATCCGAGAAGTTTATACGAGGAAAGTTCATGCAAATTGTTTCGAGATGATTTTTAGTTCAACTTTCCACCTATTAGAAAATTGTTCTGGTGTTAAAAGATTGGTATTAACTAAGTCTAAAGAGATTAGCAAGATTAATAAATGGACACATAAATGGAATACATGAAAATTATGTTGAATAAATAAGCCATACAGCAATAAAATTGAGAACTGAAAAAGGGTGATGTTGCACATTTATGAACACACAAGGCATCCACCTGTTAGGTGCTACCCCCTGTTGGGGTAAAGCATATTTGAAACTGGTTCGTTTATCAAACAATTTCTGTTTAGAATTCCCTGCTAAGTCAGTTTATATGCACTGCAATTCTTTTTACATGTTGTACTTTGCATCTGGTTTAGGATTACTCTACTGTATACTCTGAATTACATTTTTTTTTTCCAGGAACCCTGCATCGACATTGCTTCAAATCTCTTCCTGAGTAAATAGTCTCTCCAGCCAAATTAGCACCGATGCCTGTCGTTCAGTGTTCCTGACGACTTGTTTGGCCCAGTCCACTTACTGTTGAGGTAAGCTACGCCAGCCTGAGGGGAGTTCTTTCTCTTTGGTGCCTTTGTAATGTTTTGAATTTTGTTTGGATTATTAGATGGTTTAAGTGTTTTGATTTTAAGAATAATTTTATATGTAACTCCATGTTATTGCACATAAATTACTATGTGCAGTGGCATAACCAAAGGGGATACAGGGGGATTGGCCTTTTTGAAAATGCCCCTGTGGTCTTTCAAGAGATTGAGACCATCAAAGCAGGGTCAGAAAATTAAAGTATATTAAGTATATACTTAATATTACCAACAACACATCAGAGTAAGGGGGAGGGGGTCCTCTTTACAAACTCGGCCCCCCTTGCTCCCAAATCTCTTGCTACGCTCCTGAATACGTGTGAGTGTATCAGGTATTGACACATATAAGGCACTCTAGTATTAGGGAAATGTTTTATTTCATTCTTTAACCAATTCACTTCAGCCCCTCACAAGAAAAAAATATATCAGGCATATCTTCAGCATATTCTACTTATATTTGCATAGTACAAAAACTATACTACAGGTCTTCCTCTGTCTTGGGTTAGAGTTCTCTTTTGCTTGAGGGTACACTGGAGTCTATCTTCTTTCTCTTCCTCTTATTTTGTTTAATGTTTTATGTTTATATAGATGTTTATTTTAATGTTATTCTTAAAATGTTTTTTCCCATTTTTCCTTTCCTCACTGGGCTATTTTCCCTGTTGGAGCACTTGGGCTTATAGCATCCTGCTTTTCCAACTAGGGTTGTGGCTTAGCAAGTAATGATACAGAGTTATTTTCATCCTTGCTGGCATTGCTTCTTGTGTTTTCACCTACCATATTTGACGGCCTATAGGATGCACTTTTTTCCAAAAGTTTTGGTTAAAAAATTGCCCTGCATCTTATACACATCGTAGGTAAAATTTGAGACCTACCGTAGGCTCAGGCTAATCCAACCCAGCTTACGCTAGGTACTTTTACGTGCACTAAAATTCACGCATCCTTATTTTATTTTTATTGCTGGTATTATTGTGTTATTGCCGGTCCTTTATAAATGAATTAGTTAAAATGAAAGCAATGAAAACTGAAATTCTGTGACTTTAGTTTATAAACATCAGCCGACAAAATGTAAACATCGTGTTATGGTTGCGTTCCCAGCAATCTTTTAACTGTCTCTTTCCTTAGCCTTTGATAATTTTAATGGTATCGTTAATAATGGTACAGTAGTAATCAAACTTAGATTAGCATATTTATTGTTTCATTAAAAATCCACAATGATTTGAATTATCCTCACTCTTTCACCTATCAAGCACCATCATCTCTGTCACATCGTACTGTCATTAGTGGTAGTTTGTTATTGTTGACTAAACACAAATAAAATGGCTTTTCAGTTATGCGACATGTATAAATTTTCAGGGACATGGCAAGTAAAATAATACTAAACGCTCGTAGTATTGTTAGTTATCGCTTGAATGTGTAAATGCGTTTGTTTGTTCATTATGATCGCCGATGAAGTGCAAACTAAACTTTTTCTGTTCTAGGCAGCATTTATTAGGAAAAACTTGATATAGATTCACTCTTATTTCAATTACTTTTAATTACTAAGGATAAAGTAAGTAAAACAAAATTAATAACATTATTATTTCATAACCAAAAGCTAATTTAAACACAGATGTGTAAAAGCGTTCGTTTGTTCGTTATGGTCGGTGATGAGGAAAAACAAGCAATGCTTTCGGTGTTATGTTGCGAGTTTATTTATTTAATTTATTTTGGATTTTTAAGTATACAACAAAAGCTAGCCTATGCACTAATGGTCCTCTTATGGGCGCAAAATATAAGATAAGTTTCTTCTTGTGCAATGTACAGCTAGACTATTTTTAACAACATTTGCTTAAATAGACTAAAAACTGGTTTCCTGAATCTGACCTGCTGAAATGAGGGTAAGTCTTATATG
The DNA here is from genome assembly GCF_036898095.1 of Palaemon carinicauda. NCBI lineage: Eukaryota > Metazoa > Arthropoda > Malacostraca > Decapoda > Palaemonidae > Palaemon > Palaemon carinicauda. The sequence goes on along the minus strand of NC_090760.1, from coordinate 69,204,348 downwards.
CTTGTGCGTCTTACAGGCCGTAAAATACGGCATTCCCTAAGTTTTTTTCCTGCTTAGAAATCTTTAACTTCAAGTTTTTTTTTTTTTATTATTATTACTAGCCAAGCTACAAAAGCAAGATGATATAAGCCCAAGGGCTCCAACCAGAAAGAATAGCCCTGTGAGGAAATGAAACAAAAATAAATAAACGATATAAGAAAAATGAAAAATTAAAGTAAAATGTTTTAATAAACATTAATAACATTAAAACATAATTCATATCGAGACTATAAAAAGATTTATGGCAGCCTTTTCAATATAAAAACATTTGCTGCAAATTTGGTCTTTTGAAGTTCTACTGATTCAACTACCCGATTAGGAAGATCATTCCACATCTGGAATAAAACTTCTAGAATACTGAGAAGTGTTGAGCCTCATGACGGAGAAGGAATGACTATTAGAATTAACTGCCTGCCTAGTATTACGAACAGGGTGGAACTGTCCAGGAAGATCTGAATGTAAAGGATGGTCAGAATTATGAAAGATCTTATGCAACATGGATAATAAACTAATTGAACAAAGGTGCCAAAGATTAATATCTAGATCAGGAATAAGAACTTTAATAGACTGTACGTTCCTGTCCAACAAATTAAGATGAGAATCAGCAGCTGAAGACCAGACAGGAGAACAATACTCAAAACAAGGTAGAATGAAAGAATTAAAACACTTCTTCAGAATAGATTGATCACCGAAAATCTTAAAAGACTTTCTCAATAAGCCAATTTTTTTTTTCAATTGAAAAAGACACAGATTTAGTGTTTCTCAAAAGTAAATTTGCTGTCGAGAAGGCCTGACTATTAGAATTGACTGCATGCGTAGTATTACGAACAGGATTGAACTGTCCAGGAAGATCTGAATGTAAAGGATTGTCAGAATTATGAAAAATCTTATGCAACATGTATAACGAACTAATTGAATGACGGTGCCAAGAATAATATCCAGATAAGGAATAAGAAATTTAATAGACCGTAAGTTCCTGTCAAACAAATTAAGATGAGAATCAGTAGCTGAAGACTAGACAGGAGAGAACAATACTCGAAATAAGGTAGAATGAAAGAATTAGAGCACTTTTCAGAATAGATTGATCACCAAAAATCTTGAAAGACTTTCTCATTTAGCCAATGTTTTTTTGTGCAATTGAAGAAGACACAGACCTAATGTGTTTCTCAAAAGTGAATTTGCTGGCGAGAATCACACCTAAAGCTTTAAGTCATACAAAGTTATTGGAACATTATCAATGTCGAGATCCAGATGTTGAGGAGCCACTGTCCTTGGTCTACTTACAGTCATACTTTGAGTTTTGTTAGCATTCAACTAGTTGCCCCATAATTTTCACCATACACTAATTTTAGCTAGATCTCTATTAAGGGATTCATTAGATGGAATTAATGCAAAGAGAGTACCATCATCTGCATATGCAACAAGCTTTTTTTCTAGGCCAAACCACATGTCATGTGTATATAGTAGGAAAAGTAATTGGCCAAGAACACTACCCTGTGGAACACCAGATATCACATTCCTATATTCACTATGGTGCCCATCAACAACAACTCTTTGAGATCTATTACTTAAAAATTCAATTATAATGCTAAGAAACAACCCACCCACTCCAAACTGTTTGAGTTTGAAAACAAGGGCCTCATGATTAACAAACAAGTGAAAGAGGCTATGGTTGTATATATCTTATCGAGGACAATATGTGTCCTGAAGACAGTTGTAAATATTTCTAAACATTCTTACCTCTAATAGTCTTTTTATTTGTATCCCAAATCATGCTAGGATTTTGCATATGGCATAATACAGTCAAGCCTCATTATTCGCGATAGTTAGGTTGTAGACACAGGCGCGATAAGGGTATTTTTGCGAATAAATACTGTACTACACTAAAGTGAGCTAACTCCTAACTTAAAAAGTCACTGCCCCTTGTCATGAAAGGGTACCCGAGCTGAGGATTAACACCGTTAATACTGCCTAATATTGTTTTAATTTGGTTTCTACAACAGTTAATAGTCATATGTAGAGTGTACAGTACATTTGCACACATGTACTGGACACAGTAAGGTTACAGTACAGTATTGTGCTATGGTAAAGTATACCGAGTTGTCATTATCCCCTTACTTTTAAATATTTAACTTAGCCGGTGAATATATAATAGCTTGCTGAGCCTCCGGCGGCTCGACAGAAAAAACACACAAAAACTCGCGAGCGATCGCTATGAAGGTTGCGGGTGTGCCCACTAGCGCCAACTATCGGCCAGATACCGCATATACATGTAAACAGACCCAATTTTTCTCTGTCGGCCTTAACGACAAGACGTATCAATACTCGCTGTATAACCTGGAGTTTTCTCTCAACATATTTGGTGAAGTACTTCCTTTTGGTTTGAGCTTTCGCAGTGCAGGTGTTTTATCTTCAACTTAAATCTTGAACTCGTTTTTGGATAGATTTAATTTTTGATGACTTTGGATTGTTTTTTGGACTTTCTTTGACTTTTAAATGGCCGACCCTTCCCTTAGTACGGAAGTGTGTTTTAGGCTTTTAGCAATTATCTTATCACGTTATAAATTGTTGTTGTTAACTATATATTTTATATCTCAACCGCCTTTATTAGGCCTCTTCGATTAGCTTTCCATTTATAATAAACATCAAGATAAATTTTAATGATTTGTTTATATGCGACCTTTCCTATTCCTCCTCTAATCCGAGAGTAGGCGGTCCTAACTTGGAAACCGAAGTTAAACAACGTTGAGCCCTTTCAATCGTAAATAACTTTTACAGAGCAAATGATTTAAAACTTATTATATAAATATTTTTTTAGTAAATATTTTATGAAAGATTTTCTTTGAATAGTCTTCGTACTGTTTCAAAGATGAACTAACGTTTAGTTTATTTATGCTACGCAGTTTGCGCTCTATCGTTACGATAGAGAGAGAGAGAATCACGGTTTCACTTTGCAGAAAGAGTAAATCGATTCTGACGTTTTGTTCATTCTTCTTTCAAACTTAAATGTTTTAAATACTATTTTAAAGGAACTTGTTAATTGAAAATCCTTTCAGTTTTTTCCTTTGGTCAAATAACCTGTTTATTGACGAAAGGTAAGTGGGCTCTTCTCTTCGGTGCGAAATCAAGAGAGAGAGAGAGAGAGAGGAAGAGAGAACGTTCCGATCTTTATTCTCGTCCCAAGCGAGTAACGTTGTTCTCGAGTCAGTTTTTTACTCTCGTCCCTAGTCTCTGTACGGGGAGAAAGGATAAAACGTTTTTAGTTTTTATTCTCGTCCCAAGGCACTGTACGGCGAGAGATTGAAAACGTAGTTTTGAATGAACTAGTGTTTAGTGTCCTTCCCAGCCACTGATCTTTTTATCTTAATATATGTTTACTGTTTTTTGCTTGTATTAATGTGCTTACATTATACGACTGATTTCGCAATTATAACCTTTTGATGAGGGTAGAATTGCGTGCTTCAGGTAGAAATCAGTTTTATTCATACCTAATGTGAATTGTTGTAAAATTCGATTTCAGTGAAGTAAGTGCAAAACAGAAAATCGTAGTGATAAAGTGATAATTGCGCAAAGTGTTATCAGTGTTGCGACCGAGGGTTCGTCTGTTCGTGCTTGTCGTTCACCTAGTCCGAGACCTCTTGCAAGCTCCCAAGCCCAGGGGAGAAGTAATGTCGTACGACTTATGGGTTCGAGAGGACTTGATCAGCGAACAGACGTTCCCTCTATGGTTTCAGGCGTGTCTCATCAACACCGCCCCTACCATAAGACGAGCGAGACGATTTTCTCCTCGTCATTCGAAGGCTTTTCGCATAAGAAACCGTGGAACAAGGTTTCGAGGCCCTTTAAGCGAAAGTCAGTCCTTTCAGGACAGGTCCAGCGTCCTAGTTGTAACCATTAGGACAGCTCTGACCCTATGCAGTCATCGGAAGACTGCTCCGCCGCCTAAACAAAAGCGTAACACAGGCTCCGAGAGTCTTTTTGTAGGCAAGGTTTTGCAGTCACAGACGTTACCCTCGTCTCTTACCGCAACCATTCCCGTTGATCCTAAATGGGTTGTACGGCAAGACATGCAGAATAAGCTTGCCTCTCTTATGGAGGACTATTCTGTTGAGCAGGTTCACGATGATCCTCGCCGCTTAGCTGATCGAGATCTTGGCCGTCAGCCGCCCAAACGAGCCTTTGCTCGTCCTGTTGACATTGACGTTACAAAGTCACGTCAATCGTGTTTTATAGAGCCTCACTCGATGCAGTCCCGTGTTGACTCCAGCCGCTTGTGGACGTTCAGCCGCTGCCGGCTTGCTCTTGTTGACGTTCAGGACGTTCACCAACCAGCATAGTTGACTTGTTTTGACGTTGAGCGTCAAGCACCGCAGTCAAGAGTTGTTTTGACTGCTCAGTCTAAGCAGTCAAGGCAGTCTCGAGTTGACGTCGAACGTCCTCCCGCACCTGTTGTTGTTACTGGTCAGTCCTTTAAGCAGTTACATGACATAGCGTCCTTGACTGCTACTGTTGCTCCTTTGCGTGTGGACTCTGCTTGTCAAGCATTGCCAACACGGCAGGTCTCTCCCTTGCTTGAGACTCGGCTATTGTCGGACAAGGTTCCTTCAGATGAGGAAGTTGCTGATCCCCCTCCTACTGATATTCCCTTGAGGACTCTGTCAGACGGAGAGGAGCCTAAAGCTGCTCAGCCCTCTATGGACTTTAAATAAATCATGCTGTTTTTTAAGGATCTTTGTCCGGATCTTTTTGTAACTGCTGCTCCTCGTTCGCCTAAACGTCAGAGTTTACACTAGGCCTAGCTACTTCGAAGCCGTTGTTTTATAAGCTAGTGCTCTCTCGCTCTTCTAAGAGAGCTTTACGTTTGCTAGGCGACTGGTTAATCACCAGGAGGAGTTTGGGGGAGACAGCCTTTGCTTTCCCTACTTTTAAGCTGGCTTATAGAGCGAGAGTCTGATATGACACGGGAGAAGTTCTCGGCTTGGGAGTTCCTGCCTCTGCCCAGATAGACTTCTCAAACCTCATAGACTCTCCCTGGCGCCTGGCCATGAGACGCTCCAAGATTTTATGGTCGACTTCAGAGCTAGACCATCTCCTGTTAGGAGTTTTTTCGAGCGTTTGAAGTTTTGCTGTACAATTAATGTCATGCATAAACAAGGCTTTCAGGGATGGCTCCAATGATCTGACAGCCACGTTCTCTGCAGGAACAAGGCTATCAGGGATGGCTCCAATGATCTGGCAGCCATGTTCACTGCAGGAGTACGTAAGAGGCAAGTGCGCTCAATGTATTCATTGTCAAGACAAACTTCACGATGAAGTCTACCAGGCTGTCTTGACAGCATTAATGGAAGGCGACTGGATGGTCTCTCTCGACCTTCAGGAGGCATACTTCCACATTCCTATACACCCGGATTCCCAACCGTTTCTGAGGTTTGTTTACAGGAATGTGGGGTACCAGTTTCGAGCCCTGTGCTTTGGCCTCAGTCCTGCTCCTCTCGTGTTTACGAGGCTCATGAGGAATGTGGCAAAATCCCTCCATCTATCGGGGATCCGAGCCTCCCTGTACTTGGACGACTGGCTTCTCAGAGCATCGTCCAGTCTTCGCTGTCTGCAGGATCTACATTGGACGTTGAGTCTGGCCAGGGAGTTGGGACTTTTGGTCAACCTAAAAGTCCCAACTGATCCCATCCCAGATTATTCTATATTTGGGGATGGAGATTCGCAGTCCAGTTTTTTCGGCTTTTCCGTCTGCCACCCGAATAGAACAAGCCCTGCTCAAAGTCTAACTAATGCTGAAAAGAGAACGTTTGTTCAGTCAGGAGTTGGAACAGTCTCGTAGGGACTCTGTCATCCCTGGAGCAGTTTGTCTCACTAGGGAGACTACACCTTCAGTCCTGCTCCTCTCGTGTTTACGAGGCTCATGAGGAATGTGGCAAAATCCCTCCATCTATCGGGGACTTTTGGTCAACCTAAAAGTCCCAACTGATCCCATCCCAGATTATTCTATATTTGGGGATGGAGATTCGCAGTCCAGTTTTTTCGGCTTTTCCGTCTGCCACCCGAATAGAACAAGCCCTGCTCAAAGTCTAACTAATGCTGAAAAGAGAACGTTTGTTCAGTCAGGAGTTGGAACAGTCTCGTAGGGACTCTGTCATCCCTGGAGCAGTTTGTCTCACTAGGGAGACTACACCTTCAGTCCTGCTCCTCTCGTGTTTACGAGGCTCATGAGGAATGTGGCAAAATCCCTCCATCTATCGGGGATCCGAGCCTCCCTGTACTTGGACGACTGGCTTCTCAGAGCATCGTCCAGTCTTCGCTGTCTGCAGGATCTACATTGGACGTTGAGTCTGGCCAGGGAGTTGGGACTTTTGGTCAACCTAAAAGTCCCAACTGATCCCATCCCAGATTATTCTATATTTGGGGATGGAGATTCGCAGTCCAGTTTTTTCGGCTTTTCCGTCTGCCACCCGAATAGAACAAGCCCTGCTCAAAGTCTAACTAATGCTGAAAAGAGAACGTTTGTTCAGTCAGGAGTTGGAACAGTCTCGTAGGGACTCTGTCATCCCTGGAGCAGTTTGTCTCACTAGGGAGACTACACCTTCTGCCTCTTCCGGTTCCATCTAGCCTCTCACTGGAACTAGGGACAAGACGTTAGAGACGGTATCATTCCCAGTCTCCGAACCAGTAAAGGCATGCCTTAAATGGTGGGACAGCAATATCAGTCTGAGAGAGGGACTATCCCTAGCAGTCAAGAACCCAAACCACGTGTTGTTCTCAGACGCGTCGGATTTGGGTTGGGGTGCGACCCTGGACGGTCGGGAATGCTCGGGTCTGTGGACCTCAAGTCAGAAGAGCATGCACATCAACGGCAAGGAGCTATTAGCAGTCCACTTGGCCTTGATGATATTCGAAAGCTTCTTCGAAACTAAGTGGTAGAGGTCAACTCAGACAACACCACAGCTTTGGCGTACATCTCCAAGCAAGGAGGCACACACTCCTTCACGCTGCTCGAGATCGCAAGGGACCTTCTCTTATGGTCAAGAAATCGAGGCATCTCCCTGTTGACGAGATTTCATTCAGGGGGACTTGAACGTCTTGGCAGACTGTCTCAGTCGGAGGGGTCAGGTGATACACACGAAATGGACCCTCCTCAAGGACGTGGGCAAGTGTCTTTGGGCTACTTGGGGTCAACCCACCATAGACCTCTTTGCCTCCTCGTTGACCAAAAGGTTACCAATCTATTGCTCTCCAGTCCTCGATACAGAAGCAATCCACTTAGACGCGTTTCTACTGGATTGGTCTCTTCTGGACCTTATATGCATTCCCACCATTCAAGATAGTCAACAAGGTACTGCAGAAGTTCGCCTCTCACGAAGGGACAAGGTTGATGTTGGTTGCTACCCTCTGGCCCGCGAGAGAATGGTTCACCGAGGTACTTCAATGGCTGGTAGACTTTCCAAGAAGTCTTCCTCTAAGGGTAGATCTGTTACGTCAGCCCCACGTAAAGAATGTCCATCAAAGCCTCCCCGCTCTTCGTCTGACTTCCTTCAGACTATCGAAAGGCTCTCAAGAGCTCGAGGCTTTTCGAAGGAGGGCAGCCAGTGCGATTGCAAGAGCGAGGAGAGCTTCTACCATTAGAGTATACCAGTCGAAGTGGGAAGTCTTTCGAGACTGGTGCAAGTCAGCATCTGTGTCCTCGTCCAGTACCTCTGTAGCCCAAATCGCAGATTTTCTTTTACATCTGAGAAAGGTTCGCTCCCTTTCAGCTCCCACGATTAAGGGCTACAGGAGCATGTTGGCTTCGGTCTTTCGACATAGAGGCTTAGATCTTTCCATCAATAAAGATCTCCAAGATCTCCTTAAGTCTTTCGAGACCTCTAAGGAACGTCGTTTGGCAACTCCTGGATGGAACTTAGACGTGGTCCTAAGGTTCCTCATGTCAGACAGGTTTGAGCCATTACATTCAGCCTCCCTGAAGGATCTCACCCTCAAGACACTTTTCCTAGTGTGCTTGGCTTCGGCTAAAAGGGTCAGTGAACTTCATGCCTTCAGTAAGAACATCGGCTTTTCTACAGAAAAAGCCACTTGTTCACTTCAACTTGGTTTCCTGGCCAAAAATGAACTGCCTTCTTGTCCTTGGCCTAAATCTTTTGATATTCCTTGCTTATCAGAGATCGTAGGCAACGAACTGGAAAGAGTATTATGTCCTGTTAGAGCTCTTAAGTTCTATTTAGCTCGTACTAAGTCATTACGAGGTAAATCTGAGGCATTATGGTGCTCAGTTAAGAAACCATCATTGCCTATGTCAAAGAATGCTTTGTCATATTTTATCAGATTTTTAATACGAGAAGCTCATTCTCACTTGAATGAGAAAGACCGATGTTTGCTTAAGGTTAAGACGCACGAAGCTAGAGCTATAGCAACCTCCGTGGCCTTCAAGCAAAATAAATCTCTGCAAAGTATTATGGACGCGACTTTTTGGAGAAACAAGTCAGTGTTCGCGTCATTTTACTTAAAAGAGGTCCAGACTCTTTACGAGGACTGCTACACACTGGGTCCATTCGTTGCAGCGAGGGCAGTAGTGGGTGAGGGTTCTACCACTACATTACCCTAATTCCAATATCCTTTTTAATCTGTCTCTTGAAATGTTTTTAATATTGTTTTTTGGGTTGTACGGAAGGCTAAGAAGCCTTTCGCATCCTGGTTGATTTGGCGGGTGGTCAAAGTCATTTCTTGAGAGCGCCCAGATTAGGGGTTTGATGAGGTCCTGTTGTATGGGTTGCAGCCCTTAATACTTCAACTCCTGGGAGTCTTTCAGCATCCTAAGAGGATCGCTGGGCTTCGTGAGGAAGACAGACTAATAAGGCAGAGTAATCGTCTAAGTCAACTTCCTTACCAGGTACCTTTATATATTTGGGTTTTGTTATGATATAACTGTCAAAAACTCTAAGCATATACGCTGTAAACTTAATTAACTCTGGTCTCTACCCACCACCATGGGTGTGAATCAGCTATTATATATTCACCGGCTAAGTTAAATATTTAAAAATGATATTTTTATTATAAAATAAATTTTTGAATATACTTACCCGGTGAATATATAAATTAAAGGCCCCCCCTTCCTCCCCGATAGAGACCCAGCGGGATGAGAAAAATTGGGTCTGTTTACATGTATATGCGGTATCTGGCCGATAGTTGGCGCTAGTGGGCACACCCGCAACCTTCATAGCGATCGCTCGCGAGTTTTTGTGTGTTTTTTCTTTCAAGCCGCCGGAGGCTCAGCAAGCTATTATATATTCACCGGGTAAGTATATTCAAAAATTTATTTTATAATTAAAATATCATTTTTCTGTATAAGCAAAGTTGGTCCTATCTAGTAATACTGTACTGTAACCTAATACTCACTGATACTGTAGTGTATATTACTGTAATACATATACAGTAATATTACTACAGTACAGCTTAACTGTAATCACTGTAAGTGTTCGGTGTTTTCGTTCAAGGCTCGTAGCCTACGCCGCTACTCAAGAAGCATGACAAACGCGCACACACACACACACACACACACACACACACACACACACACACACACACACACACACACACACACACACACTCTCTCTCTCTCTCTCTCTCTCTCTCTCTCTCTCTCTCTCTCTCTCTCTCTCTCTAAGCATATAAAAGTTTTGCTAAAGCTCAATTAACTATTTAAATAATTGTAATTTTTTAAAATGCAAATTTTTTTTTTTCGTTTTGTCCCTGGCCGTGAAAATCCGAAACCACAAAGCAAGAAACCGCGATTAATAAGGTCCGATTGTTTAAATCAAAATATGTAGAAAAGTGTTTTTTTTTTTCTTTTTTTTTTGTAGTCGTCTAAAGTAAGCAGATTTCAGAAGCTTGAATGTTGAAATTAAGACACCTGCATTTTTTCAGTTGGCTGCTTCCTAATTTTTAATGAATAGTCATTTGCATATGCAGAGAATTTAACTTGAATTATAGAGAGATTTTGTCGTCAGCATGCTACGAGACTCCTCGCACTATGTACTTTATAACTAGTTCCACAAAATTTCCTTAAAAAGATTATGTTCACAAATTGAAACATTTTTTTCAAATATATTTGATGTAAAAGCATTAGCACTCGGTATCTTACTGTTTAAGCAGTTATAAAATAATGGGGTAAGATATCTAGAATTCCTGAATAGTCTTAAGTTCCATAGATGAATCCTGAGACTGTGAGGAAAGGTTAACAAAAGAAAAGACAAAGTTAGTCTATCAGAGGCAAAAGACTTTTTTGTCGAAGTATTTATTGATTAATTGTGTACTGAAGTTGTTTCAACTCGATCAGTTATTATTGCCACATGAAGAATTTACAATACTGTTTTCTTGCTTGTAGATTGCCTGGCAATTGGGCCAAGCACGGGCTCTTGCAACACTGCAACCCGTAGTTATAGAAGTGTATTTCGAAAGCAATACCTTTCTTTTTTTTAATAATGCGGTGAATGTTATCCAGTTATGGAAATTGGGATGGCACGATCTTTGTCGAGGACCTTAACTTGCCAAAGTGGTCCCACTTTGAATATGAAAACATCTGTGACTCTGTGTTGTTGTTGTTGTTGTCGTCTTATTTAGCAGTCTTTAAGAGCTTAGGCATTTCCATGTAGTTCCAAT
>NC_090760.1:69189136-69193144 GCF_036898095.1 Palaemon carinicauda | reverse complement strand
TTTTTAAACGTTTTTTTTTTTTTTGCGTTAGCTATTATTATTATTATTATTATTATTATTATTATTATTATTAGCTAAGCTACAACCCTAGTTGGAAAAGCAAGAAGCTATAAGCTCAAGGGCTCAAACAGGGAAAATAGCTCAGTGAGGAAAGGAAATATGGAAATATATAAACTACAAGAGAAGTAATGAACAATTGAAATAAAATATTTCAAGAACAGTAACATTGAAACAGATTTTTCCTATATAAACTATAATAAAAAAAGAGACTTATATCAGCTTGTTCACCTTAAAAACATTTGCTACAAGTTTGAACTTTTGAAGTTGCTTCGCTTAGCTTGTTCAATGTAAAAAGTAAGTGATGTGTTTGGAATTTCTACTTAAAAGATAAAACTCACTCACTCGCTTGCTGTTAACACCTCCTTGCCTCACGTATTGTTACCTGCCAACACACAAGTGACCTCGTTATTTCGATTTATCTCCAAATGACCTTTTCTAAGAATTTGCTCTAGTGACCCCTTGTATGTGTTCATCTAGTAATCCGCCCATTAATGTGGATTTAAATCCTGCTTTCTTGTCGAAATCCTCAATTCATTCTGGGCATTTATGTCCTGATTTCAAATGTCCAACATATCCATTTTCGATAAAGTTTCTGTATTGGTTGATTACTATGGGTGGTGATTCTTTGTTTGAGAGAGAGAGAGAGAGAGAGAGAAGAGAGAGAGAGAGAGAGAGAGAGAGAGATCTTCGTATTTTTAATTGCATAATGGAATATTGGCGAAACATCGTTACCCCTCTCTCTCTCTCTCTCTCTCTCTCTCTCTCCTCTCTCTCTCTCTCTCTCTCTCTCTCTCCTGATTATATTAGTGATATTTTCAAAATTCCAAACCTATTTAAAATAACTCAAATCTTTTCTAAAATGCCATTGCTGATAAAATTCATTCGAATGAAATAATTTCATTGGCTTATGCATGTTTGGTGTTCACTTGGTTTATAATAGTATCTCGTGATATTAAACTTTAGCAAAAAAGTAGCCGTTTCTAAAGTTTTTTTTTGTAGTTGATTAATATAATTCTGCATTTGGGTAGGCAGTTTTAATTGGATTCTACGCACTGTAGGCCTATTGAGTAATGGACAGTTCCTCATTACCGTGTGCAACGTAAATATAGCTTTATCAACACATTGTTATTATGGTGTTTATTATTATTGCTTTCAGTAGAATTATTTATTAATCATTCGTGTATATTTTCGTGTATTCCTTCGTACTAAGGTGTGGTGACCAATATGGTAACGAGCTCCGCGCAAACTCGTTAGTTCTTTTGGTCGCTGCAACCTCACCATCCTTGGGAGCTTAGAATGGAGGGTTTAGGGGAACCTATAGGTCTTATCTGTTGAGTCATCAGCAGCCATTGCCTGACCCTCTTTAGTCCTAGCTTGGGTGGAGAGAGAGCTTGGACGCTCACCATATGTATATGGTCAGTCTCTAGGACATTGTCCTGCTCGATATGGCAAGGTCACTGTCCCTTGCCTCTGCCATTCACGAGCGGTCTTTAAACCTTTAAACCGACGTATGCAGTTAGTTCTAACAGTTTGCCCTCTTCGTTAGGCTCATTACTATACAGTATTCTAGACATTTTATTCCAGCTACTACCAAGATCTTCCTAATTAGGCAATTAAATCGTTGTAACTTCAGAAGTTTCACTTGCAGCGAATGGTTTTATGTTGAATAGGCTGACATGAGGTTACATGCCGTATGCCATTTATTTTACAGTTGTTACTGATCTCAAGATATTTTATATTTTTTTTCACTCATTACTTCTCATATATAGTTATTTATTTCCCTTTCTCACTAGGCTATTTTTCCCCTGTTGGAGCCCCAGCTTGGTCTTATATCATCCGTTCTTTCCAAATAGGGTTGTAGCTTAGATAAGAATAATACGACCTCCGCTTAAGGACCTCAAGTACCTTGTGCAGGACTTCCAGTTCCAGTCCTTGTTCTTAGTTCTTAGTGAAGAGCCTTTACTGGGCAGATATGGCCTATAGAAACGTTTGCTCGTGTTTATTGAATTACCTATAGGCTTACAATTGTATGGTTGATGGCATAAAGTTCGCTTAATGCCTTAACGTTGACATTTAATCAGAGAAATTATAGGCTTAGTGCAGTTTGCATGGGGATTACAAATTGTCTTAGTTATATATCTTTATTCATATGGTTTTCAGAATAGCATTGCTTCAAAATTCTACAATATTATATATGGGTAACTTGGGGGAACACCTTCCTCTACTGACCAGCATGCTTAGGCTTATGATCCAAAATTCTAGACCTATACTCAGTAGGCCACTCTCTCTCTCTCTCTCTCTCTCTCTCTCTCTCTCTCTCTCACGTGATACACTAATTGTTACTAAGGGGATTTACAGTGTCCCTTTGGCTCATAGCTGTGCAGCCACTTGTTATAATACCTCATCTCCGTTACCACTTTCTTTTCTAGACTTTTTACTTTCCATTAAAACTGTCTATTTGCACTCGGGATTGAATGGCTCTCTGGCTCCAACGCCGGACCACACTACCCAAATTCTTTAGTTAGATCTCTCTCTCTCTCTCTCTCTCTCTCTGAAAGGTGATGAGTTTTCTCGCACTAGTTCCTCTCTCCTAGTAAGTCTTTCACGAACGAATATATATATATATATATATATATATATATATATATATATGTGTGTGTGTGTGTGTACATATATATATATATATATATAAATATATATATATATATATATATATATATATATATATATATATATATATATATATATATATATATATAAACTCTTTTGGGAGATGTGTTTGACAGTAAGCAGAATACAGTAATGAGAAACTCGAACTTCCTCACTCCTGTTTTCCTGAGGCTAGACTAACTAGTTTAGCTTTTCGATTGCGTGAAATTAAAGCTCTCTTGGTGGATCTTGATGCTTATAGAGGTGTAGACCCAAATGGTATTTTTCCTTTATTTTTTTTTATAAAGACAGCAGATTTCTTAGCACCAAAGTTATCTGTTATTTTGCGCAAGTTAGCAAGAAGAGAAGCTTTTAGCACTTGTTGGAGAATTGGTAATGTTGCTCTTAGGCCTACTCCACTATGTAAATGTGTATGTGGCAGCTCAAATCCAACTGATTACCGTCCAATTTTCATTAGTCCCATATTATCTAAAGTTTTTGAACGTCTTTTGGAAGAACGTCTTAATAGGGTTGCTGAAGGTAATAATCTGTTCCCTAGTTTACAATTTGGTTTTTGTAAAGGCCTTCAAGCATGTGATGCCCTTCTCACAATCTCCAATGCTGTACAGAAATCCCTTGAATGTGGTCGGGAAGTTCGTATGATTGGCCTTGATTTTAGTGCTGCCTTTGACCGTGTTAATCACGAAGCACTTGTTTTCAAATTCAAACAGTTGGGAGTGGTTGGGTTGTTTCTTAGCATTATTATTGATTTTTTAAGAAATAGATCTCAAAGAGTTGTTGTTGATGGGCACCATAGTGAGTATAGAAATGTGATATCTGGTGTTCCTCAATGTAGTGTTCTGGGACCATCACTTTTCATACTAAACTGTATACACATGACATGTGGTTTGGCCAAGAAAACAAGCTTGCTGCATATGCAGATGATGCTACTCTCTTTGCATCAATTCCGTCTCCTGAATGTAGATCTGGGATTGCTGAATCCCTTAATAGAGATCTAGCTACAATTAGTGCTATGGTGAAAATTATGGGGTATGAAGTTGAATCCCAACATAACTCAAAGTATGATTGTAAGTAGGTCAAGGACAGTGGGTCCTCAACATCCGGATCTCAGTTTTGATAATGTTTCTTTAACTCTGTATGACACTTAAAATTTTAGGTGTGTTTCTCGACATCAAATTTACTTTTGAGAAACACATTAGCTCTGTCTCTTCTTCAATTACACAAAAAAATGGCTTATTGAGAAAGTCTTTTAAGACTTTTGGTGATCAATCTATTCTG
>NC_090760.1:69169136-69181636 GCF_036898095.1 Palaemon carinicauda | reverse complement strand
GTGATCACGGAGAAAGCACTTATGAAGATTGGGGACAAGTAGCAAACCCTTTCGAGGTGCCCCTGTTAATCCTGATGGAGATCGATAACTAAACCTGAATCTTCTGCAGGTGGTAAAAGGCTAAACCCTCGGCCCTGTAAGCTGTCGGACCTGAAGGTCATGAGTTTCGTGAGGTGGGCCAATTTCATAAGACCAATTTGAAAACTATATCTAAAATGATCTCCATCTTCTTATACCTGTGCAATGGTGATTCCTATGGAGAAACGATTGGTTTTATTTGTCCAAAGCAGACAAGTCTTCTATACTGAGGAATTCTCTCTTTGCTTCAGTTTTTCTCTGTTGCTACAGCCTTCTTTCTTTCGCGTGGCGGATCTATGCCGCGCCTTTTCTCTCATATTTAAGGCTCTGCAAGACTTAGGAAGCCGTCAACCAGCACCAGGTCTCATTCATTTTAAAGGTTTGAAGGTAGTTCATGAATGACAGAGCAAGGGCAGGACTGTGTCCGAGAGACTGATCATATATGCATATGATCAGCGCCTAATGCCCTTCTCCACCCAAACTAGGATCAAGGAGGGCCAGGCAATTGCTGCTGATGACTCGGCAGGTTGTCCTACAGGCTCCCCCCAAAAACCACATCACTAGCTCATGAGGATGGTAGGTTGCAGATACAACTATAGTCCATTTCTTTTAGCGAAGCAGATTTGCACCGACTCGCAACGGTGTCCTTTTAGCTCGGAAAAGTTTCCTGATCGCTGATTGGTTAGAATTATCTTGTCAAACCAATCAGCGATCAAGAAACTTTTCCGAGCTAAAAGGGCACCGCTGCGAGTTGGTGCAAATATGCCTCGCTAAAAGAAATGGACTATAGAGGCTATCGAGCTTGAGCAAGACTTGAACTCCCGTCCAGCAAATTGCAAGGCAGGGGTGTTTCCAGTATACTACCACACAGTCCAGGATACCATTAACCAGTACAGGTCTCTTTTCTGGGTTAGAATGTCTAATGATAAACTACCTGTTGTCATAGGGTAGTATGATTGACTTGTAATAGGTCCGTTGATGTCAATGGTAGATTTTCTTTGTCCTTTGTATTAACTGTATATAAGATAGTTAATCTCTATTTATTAAGGGAAATTAATTAAATTAATGCAGTCAACTGATATACCGTGAAAAGATCAGTTGCAAATCAGATCCAAATAATTTCTTGAAATTGCCGTAATATTTTCAAAATTTATGTAGTATTATTGATGGTAGTGTATCTTTTATAATCCACCAAATTAATGATTTCTTAAGTATCATACTTGTATTAGACCACGTCCACCGTTTAAGAAGAAACAGAATGTCAGTACTCTCTAAATGTGTATTGCTTCCATGTTGGTTGCCAAAGTCAAGGAAAGGAAAACTCGGTATGTTCCAGTCGTGTCTCGTTTGTGTTCATTATGTGGTAAGTCCTAGAAATAGCATCGTGTTTAAAGGTTTAAAGGCCGCTCATGAATGGTAGAAGCAAGGGTCAGTGACATTGCCCTAGAAACTGACCATATATACACATGATCAGCGCTCAAGCTCCCTCTCCACTCAAGCCAGGACCAAGGAGGTCCAGTCAATGGCTGCTGATGACTTAGCAGATAAACCTATAGGCTCCCCCAAACCCCCCATCCTTAGCTCACAAAGATGGTGAGGTTGCAGCGACCAAAGGAACGAACGAGTTTGAGCAGGACTTGCACCCCAGTCTGGCGTTCACCAGTCAGGGACGTTACCACATTGGCCATCACAACCACGTTTTTGGTTTTCATTCCAGTGGGGTCAGAGGTCATATATAATCATGTCTCGTTCTTGTTACTTGTATGTTTTCTGTAAAGCTAGTAGCCAAGAATTTACTCATTTATTTAAAATCTGGAATAAAAAGTGTTAGTGCAGACATAATTTATTTTTATAAAAGCTTTAAACAATATTATAGAATTTTTTATTTAAACAATATTATAGAATTTTTAATCGTATAAATGATATAATCAGTGTTAGTATAGAATAAGCCGTAGCAAGGAACTTGTTTGTTTATATTATGTAAAAAAAAGTGTTTGAAAGGTTGTGTTAATGCTTGCAGATTAAAAAAAAAAGCGCTGAATAATTACTTTATAAATTCTGTTAATCTTGGCCACGAAATTATCTATTTCATATAAAGAGTTTAATGGCCGCTCATGAATGGCAGAGGTAAGGGACAGTGACACTGCCGTATCAAGCAGGACAATGCCCTAGAGACTGACCATATATTCATATGATCAGCCCCCAAGCCCCCTCTCCACTCAAGCTAGGACCAAAGAGTGCCAGGCAATGGCTGCTGATGACTCCGCAGATACCCCTATAGGATTCCCCCCCCCACCCCATCCTTATCTCTCAAGGATGGCGAGGTTGCAGCGACCAAATAAACTAACGAGTTTGAGCGGAACACGAACTCCAGTCTCGCGTTCAGCAGTCAGGGAGGTTACCACATCGGCCACCACAACCTGTATGTTAGCATAGAATAATTTTTTTGTTTGAATCATATGAATAAAAGTAGGTAAGGATTTTTTTTAAAAATCTATAAAGAGTCTGTGCAAAGAATTTGCTCTGTGTGAATCCCATAAACAGTGCTAGTTTCTTTTCAGATTTTATAAACAATGTCAGTAATGAATTTGATTATGATTTCTATAAACAATAGCAAAGGAGTTTATTAGTGTCAGTTTCACAAGGACTAAATGCTGATCTATAACCAAAATGTTGCCAGTCAGTGATGGAAGATATATTTATCTCTATTTGTTTTTAAGATCTTGAGTAGTTTCTTCAATTGCAGGCAATACAATTCGATGTGGCTGAAATGACCTTAGAGTAGAAGTCTAGACAGTGTGAAACACACATACATACACATCTTCGTTTTATACATTTATCTAAGCATTTGTACACATATTTTAGCTTAAGGAACATTAATAGCACGCCAACTCTCGAGAAGAAGACACAAAGAGAAGATTCACGAATATCTTAGGGAGAACCACGAAGATTTTGAAACCTTGCGAATATTTTGAAGCTTCACGAATATTTTGAAGTTTCGCGAATATTTTGAAGCTTCACGAATATTTTGAAGTTTCGCGAATATTTTGAAGCTTCGCAAATATTTTGAAGCTTCGCAAATATTTGAAAGCTTCGCGAATATTTTGAAGCTTCACAAATATTCTGAAGCTTCGTGAATATTTTGAAGCTTCGCAAATATTTGAAAGCTTCGCGAATATTTTGAACTTCGCAGATATTTTGAAGCTTCACTAACATTTGAAAGCTTCCCAAATATTTTGAAGCTTCGCGAATATTTGAAAGCTTCGCGAATATTTGAAAGCTTCGCGAATATTTTGAACTTCGCGAATATTTTGAAGCTTCGCGAATGTTTTAAAGACTCGCAGATATTTTAAAGCTTCGCGAATATTTTAAAGCCTCGCGAATATTTTATAGCCTCGTGAATATTTTCTAAGCTTCGCGAATATTTTGAAGTTTCACGAATATGCCGGAGCAGGCTTCCACTGGCTCCGGCTGAAATATATAGATAAGGATTTGCTCTCGCTTAGAAGTCGAAGTTGGAGAGGGAGCCGGTGTCTTCGAGTTCTGCGGTTCTGTGGAAGAGAGAGAGAGGAAGAACGCAATGTTTACAAAACTATTAAATTTTCAGGTGGCTTAAAATAAATATATTTTTAATATGCATAGGAATATATATATATATATATATATATATATATATATATATATATATATATATATATTTATATATATATATATACAGTATATGTATATATATACATATTCATTTATATATACAGAATATATATGTATATGCTTAAATACACATATACTGCATATAATAATACACACACACACACACACATATATATATATATATATATATATATATATTATATATATATATATATATATATATATATATATATATATGCAGTATATATATATGTATGTATATGTATATATATGTATATATATATATATATATATATATATATATATATATGCAGTATATATATATGTATGTATATGTATATATATGTATATATATATAAATATATATATATATATATATATATATATATATATATATACTGTATATATATATATAGATATATATGCATGTTTATGTAAGAAATTTTTTTTTACTATTAACATTTTTGTTTCAATTACAAAAAATAGGATCGAATCCTCCCCTAGGTAGAAGCACTTATCATAAAATGATTTATCCGTTAGGCATTTATTTCCCAGCCATGTAAATTTTGTATTAATATATGCCTGGCTTAATATATATGCATTTAAATGTATATGGACATCATGCATAAAACTCCCAATATACACTTCATATATATGTATACATAGGCACATACATTGTTCAAACACTTATTTTCCTGGAATTGTATAAGAACACACACAAGTTCTTTCCCTCCCTAACTTCTGAACTTACTTGGGGTCAGTGCAGGTGTGAGCCTGCCCTGTGGGTAAGCACTGAAGGACACCACAGCACCTCACAGTCAGGATTTCCCCAGTGAGTTTGCTCTCAGAGGCACAGAGTGAGTTTTCACGTCCGCAGACACTCCCGTCCTGTGGGGGAAAAGAATTGCTTTTGTTATGGAAATGTGGCATTGCAAAGACTGTGGTCTTATCCCTTGATACCAAGCTGTGGGTAGTGTTTCATCTTTAAACTCTTTGCCCTTGACTTGTACTTAAAGTTCATCTTTCTTTAAAGATGCCATCTTTAGGTCATTCCCATGAAAGTCGAAGAATAATTACGATTATTATTATTATTATTATTATTATTATTAGATAAGCTATAACCCTAGTTTGAAAAGCAAGATGCTATAAGCCCAAGGGCTCCAACAGGGAAAAAATAGCCCAGTGAGGAATTGAAATAAGGAAATAAATAAACTATATAAGAAATAATTAACAATTAATAAAAATGTTAAAAAATAGTCACATCAAAACAGATATTTCGTATGTAAACTATAAGAAGATTTATGTCGGCTTGTTCAACATAAAAAAAATTGTTGCAAGTTTGAACTTTTGAAGTTTTACAGATTCATCTACCAATTACGAAGATCGTTCCATAACTTGGTCACAGTTGGAATAAAACTTCTAGAATACTGTGTAGTATTGAGCCTCATGATGGAGAAGGCCTGACTATTCGAATTAACTGCATGGCTAGAATTACGAAAATGATGGAACTGTCATTTAGTTCATGAGTTGAGTATGTCTTTGCTTGACTCGGTGTTTTGTTAGTGAAGTTGGGAGGTTTGTTTTCAAGCTGGGTGTTTGGTGTATCATGTTGGTACCTGAAGTTAGGAGGTTTGTTTACAAGCTGGGTGTTTGGTGTATCATGTTGGTACCTGAAGTTAGGAGGTTTGTTTACAAGCTGGGTGTTTGGTGTATCATGTTGGTACCTGAAGTTAGGAGGTTTGTTTACAAGCTGGTTGTTTGGTGTATCATGTTGGTATCTGAAGTTAGGAGGTTTGTTTACAAGCTGGTTGTTTGGTGTATCATGTTGGTATCTGAAGTTAGGAGGTTTGTTTACAAGTTGGGTGTTTGGTGTATCATGTTGGTATCTGAAGTTAGGAGGTTTGTTTACAAGCTGGGTGTTTGGTGTATCATGTTGGTACCTGAAGTTAGGAGGTTTGTTTACAAGCTGGGTGTTTGGTGTATCATGTTGGTACCTGAAGTTAGGAGGTTTGTTTACCAGCTAGGTGTTTGGTGTATCATGTTGGTACCTGAAGTTAGGAGGTTTGTTTACCTGCTGGGTGTTTGGTGTATCATGTTGGTACCTGAAGTTAGGAGGTTTGTTTACAAACTGGGTGTTTGGTGTATCATGTTTGTACCTGAACTAAGGAGGTTTGTTTACAAGCTGGGTGTTTGGTGTATCATGTTGGTACCTGAACTTAGGAGGTTTGTTTACAAGCTGGGTGTTTGGTGTATCATGTTGGTACCTGAACTTAGGAGGTTTGTTTACAAGCTGCGTGTTTGGTGTATCATGTTGGTACCTGAACGTACGAGGTTTGTTTGAAAGCTGGGTGTTTGGTGTATCATGTTGGTATCTAAAGTTAGGAGGTTTGTTTTCAAGCTGGGTGTTTGGTGTATCATGTTGGTACCTGAAGTTAGAAGGCTTGTTTACAAGCTGGATGTTTGGTGTATCATGTTGGTACCTGAAGTTTGGAGGCTTGTTTACAAGCTGGGTGTTTGGTATATCATGTTGGTACCTGAAGTTGGGAGGTTTATTTTCACGCTGGATGTTTGGTGTATCATGTTGGTACCTAAAGGTAGGAGGTTTGTTTACAAGCTTTGTGTTTGGTGTATCATGTTGGTACCTGAAGTTAGGAGGTTTGTTTACAAGCTGGGTGTTTGGTGTGTCATGTTGGTACCTGAAGTTAGGAGGGTTGTTTACAAGCTGGGTGTTTGGTGTATCATGTTGGTACTTGAAGTTAAGAGGTTTGTTTACAAGTTTGGTGTTTGGTGTATCATGTTGGTACCTGAAGTTAGGAGGTTTTTTTACAAGCTGGATGTTTGGTGTATCATGTTGGTACCTGAAGTTAGGAGGTTTGTTTACAAGCTGGATGTTTGGTGTATCATGTTGGTATCTTGAGTTAGGAGGTTTGTTTACAAGCTGGATGTTTGGTGTATCATGTTGGTACCTGAAGTTTGGAGGTTTATTTACAAGCTGGATGTTTGGTGTATCATGTTGGTATCTCAAGTTAGGAGGGTTGTTTACAAGTTGGGTGTTTGGTGTATCATGTTGGTATCTGAAGTTAGGAGGTTTGTTTACCAGCTGGGTGTTTGGTGTATCATGTTGGTACCTGAAGTTAGGAGGTTTGTTTACAAGCTGGATGTTTGGTGTATCATGTTGGTACCTGAAGTTTGGAGGTTTATTTACAAGTTGGGTGTTTGGTATTTCATGTTGGTACCTGAAGTTAGGAGGTTTGTTTTCAAGCTGTGTGTTTGGTGTATCATGTTGGTACCTGAAGTTAGGTTTGTTTTAAAGCTAGGTGTTTGGTGTATAATGTTGGTACCTGAAGTTAGGAGGTTTGTTTTCAAGTCTGGTGTTTGGTGTATCATGTTGGTACCTGAAGTTAGGAGGTTTGTTTTCAAGCTGGGAGTTTGATATATCATGTTGGTACCTGAAGTTAGGAGGTTTGTTTACCAGCTGGGTGTTTGGCGTATCATGTTGGTATCTGAAGTTAGGAGGTTTGTTTACAAGCTTGGTGTTTGGTGTATCATGTTGGTATCTGAAGTTAGGAGGCTTGTTTACAAGCTGGGTGTTTGGTGTATCATGTTGGTACCTGAAGTTACGAGGTTTGTTTACAAGCTGGGTGTTTGATGTATCATGTTGGTACCTGAAGTTACGAGGTTTGTTTACAAGCTGGGTGTTTGGTGTATCATGTTGGTATCTTGAGTTAGGAGGCTTGTTTACAAGCTGGGTGTTTGGTGTATCATGTTGGTATCTGAAGTTAGGAGGTTTGTTTACAAGCTGGGTGTTTGGTGTATCATGTTGGTATCTGAAGTTAGGAGGCTTGTTTACAAGCTGGTTGTTTGGTGTATCATGTTGGTATCTGAAGTTAGGAGGTTTGTTTACAAGCTGGGTGTTTGGTGTATCATGTTGGTATCTGAAGTTAGGAGGCTTGTTTACAAGCTGGGTGTTTGGTGTATCATGTTGGTATCTGAAGTTAGGAAGTTTGTTTACAAGCTGGGTGTTTGGTGTATCATGTTGGTATCCGAAGTTAGGAAGTTTGTTTACAAGCTGGGTGTTTGGTGTATCATGTTGGTATCCGAAGTTAGGAGGTTTGTTTACAAGCTGGGTGTTTGGTGTATCATGTTGGTATCTGAAGTTAGGAAGTTTGTTTACAAGCTGGGTGTTTGGTGTATCATGTTGGTATCTGAAGTTAGGAGGCTTGTTTACAAGCTGGTTCTTTGGTGTATCATGTTGGTATCTGAAGTTAGGAGGTTTGTTTACAAGCTGGGTGTTTGGTGTATCATGTTGGTATCTGAAGTTAGGAGGTTTGTTTACAAGCTGGTTGTTTGGTGTATCATGTTGGTATCTGAAGTTAGGAGGTTTGTTTACAAGTTGGGTGTTTGGTGTATCATGTTGGTATCTGAAGTTAGGAGGTTTGTTTACAAGCTGGGTGTTTGGTGTATCATGTTGGTATCTGAAGTTAGGAGGTTTGTTTACAAGCTGGGTGTTTGGTGTATCATGTTGGTATCTGAAGTTAGGAGGTTTGTTTACAAGCTGGGTGTTTGGTGTATCATGTTGGTATCTGAAGTTAGGAGGTTTGTTTACAAGCTGGGTGTTTGGTGTATCATGTTGGTATATGAAGTTAGGAGGTTTGTTTACAAGCTGGGTGTTTGGTGTATCATGTTGGTGTCTGAATTTAGGAGGTTTGTTTACAAGCTGGTTGTTTGGTGTATCTTGTTGGTGTCTGAAGTTAGGAGGTTTGTTTACAAGCTGGGTGTTTGGTGTATCAGTTGGTATCTGAAGTTAGGAGAATTGTTTACAAGCTGGGTGTTTGGTGTATCATGTTGGTATCTGAAGTTAGGAGGTTTGTTTACAAGCTGGGTGTTTGGTGTATCATGTTGGTATCTGAAGTTAGGAGGTTTGTTTACAAGCGGGGTGTTTGGTGTATCATGTTGGTATCTGAAGTTAGGAGGTTTGTTTACAAGCGGGGTGTTTGGTGTATCATGTTGGTATCAGAAGTTAGGAGGTTTGTTTACAAGCTGGGTGTTTGGTGTATCATGTTGGTACCTGAAGTTAGGAGTTTTGTTTACAAGCTGGGTGTTTGGTGTATCATGTTGGTACCTGAAGTTAGGAGGTTTGTTTACAAGCTGGATGTTTGGTGTATCATGTTGGTACCTGAAGTTAGGAGGTTTGTTTACAAGCTGGGTGTTTGGTGTATCATGTTGGTACCTGAAGTTAGGAGGTTTGTTTACAAGCTGGATGTTTGGTGTATCATTTTGGTATCTGAATTTAGGAGGTTTGTTTACAAGCTAGGTGTTTGGTGTATCATGTTGGTACCTGAAGTTAGGAGGTTTGTTTACAAGCTAGGTGTTTGGTGTATCATGTTGGTACCTGAAGTTAGGAGGTTTGTTTACAAGCTGGATATTTGGTGTATCATGTTGGTATCTGAAGTTAGGTGGTTGGTTATAAGCTAGGTGTTTGGTGTATCATGTTGGTACCTGAAGTTAGGAGGTTTGTTTACAAGCTGGATGTTTGGTGTATCATGTTGGTACCTGAAGTTAAGAGGTTTGTTTACAAGCTGGTTGTTTGGTGTATCATGTTGGTATCTGAAGTTAGGAGGTTTGTTTACAAGCTGGGTGTTTGGTGTATCATGTTGGTATCTGAAGTTAGGAGGTTTGTTTACAAGCTGGGTGTTTGGTGTATCATGTTGGTATCTGAAGTTAGGAGGTTTGTTTACAAGCTGGGTGTTTGGTGTATCATGTTGGTATCTGAAGTTAGGAGGTTTGTTTACAAGCTGGTTGTTTGGTGTATCATGTTGGTACCTGAAGTTAGGAGATTTGTTTACAAGCTGGGTGTTTGGTGTATCATGTTGGTATCTGAAGTTAGGAAGTTTGTTTACAAGCTGGTTGTTTCGTGTATCATGTTGGTACCTGAAGTTAGGAGATTTGTTTACAAGCTGGTTGTTTGGTGTATCATGTTGGTACCTGAAGTTAGGAGATTTGTTTACAAGCTGGTTGTTTGGTGTATCATGTTGGTACCTGAAGTTAGGAGATTTGTTTACAAGCTGGGTGTTGGTGTATGATGTTGGTATCTGAAATTAGATTAGTTTTTAAGCAAGCTATGTGTTTAGTGTATCATATTGGTACCTGAAGTTAGGAGATTTATTTTCAAGGTGGTTATTTGGTGTATGATGTTGGTATTTGAAGTTAGGAGGTTTTTTATAAGCTGGGTGTTTGGTGTATCATGTTGCCTGAAGTTAGGAAGCTTGTTTACAAGCTGGGTGTTTGGTGTGTTATATTGGGAACTGCTTAGTTTTTAAGGCTGAGAATTGTCTTGCATCTGTGGTTGGTTTATAATGTTGGAAGGTTTGTTTGTAAATATTGTGTTTGTTTTATGAGTTTGGATGATTTGTTTATAAGGTTTGATGGGCTGGGAGGTTTGCTTTGAGTGTCGATAGGTCAGCCTATAAATAAATAAAAAAAGAAACTAGGAAAATGATAAGGACATCTGCATTTTATGGCAGTGATTTTAGTCTTTTTGGAGCTTTGTAAACGTTGTAGGGGCTAACCTCTATATGGGATTGGTTATAGCTTTGGTCCTGGAAACATTTTATTTATTTATTTGAGCTTAGTTCATGAAGTTGTATTTTCAAATTGTTAGGGTGAGGTCTAGAGAGGCTAAAACCTGTAATTTGGAAGCTGAGGGTCATAATTCTGTGAAAGTGAAAGTTTCATTATGTAAACCTAAGTGCTATTTTTTTGCAGCTTGAAACTCAAAAGTTTTCAGTCTGAGTACTTTGTTTTAAGGTCAAGACCGTGTTCTGTTTTTGAGCCTGCGGATGTGGGAATTCTTTCAGTAATGCTCAGATGTTTAAAAATACATCTAATGAAAAGTTATATACTGTTGTAACAGAGCCCTGACTAAATAACTGCTTTAAGCATCCTGAAGATATCAGTGATGAAGGATATACAAACTTTCTAGCATGCACTCCTTGGCTCTTGAAAATTATATTTGGATTTTCATTACCCGTCATAATCATTTGTAGGTCTGATTATTTGAAAATTATGGATGGCTATAGTATAAAAGAAAGCTATCACACCGCTCTTCTGACTTACCCTCTTGTCGTAATAGTAGGCGAAAGAATTGTCGAAGTAGTTAGGGCTCCACTTCTGAATGGGTTCGTCACGGAACTGCGAATAAGGAAATATTGAAATGATTAAGATTTGGCTTTGGAAATGAAAACGTTAGTAAGTATATCTTATAAAAGAAGGATTGCTATTCAGCATATCTAAGTGGTTCAATACATTGATGACTGGCCTCTATTTAGCCACACTTTTCACCATCTACTTTATATTAATACTGGTGCACGCGACCTGTCAAAGATGACAGCTAAACATTTAGATAGTTATGTACGCATACACACAGATTTCAACCTCCCCACCTCCTCCCCTTACCTAACTACAACCACTTTCACCAGGAGATGAATACTCCCTCTCCCCCCCTACTCCAGGGACTGGGAGAGAGTGAGTAGATATACGTCTGACAATGCCACTGATATCATATATATATATATATATATATATATATATATATATATATATATATATATATATATATATATATATACATATATATACACACATATATATATATATATATATATATACATATATATGTATGTATATATATATATATATATATATATATATATATATATATTCTTTGGAAATATTTTTCCATTAATAACTCTCTTTTCTAAACAATTTCTTTGGATCAATCCAATCTTATTGACAACTCGATCTCTTTTCCTATTTGTCACCAACCTTTGTGCTTATGTTATTAATTATACCTAATCATGTTATCATCGTCATCATGATCAGCCGTAACTAGTCCACAGTAGTACAAAGGCCTTAGACTTTTCCTTTCTCTCGCGCCTTATTGTAGTCTTTCTATGCCAGTCTATACCTGCAAGTTTTCTCAACTCGTCATATCTATCTATCTATCTATACCTATATATAAATATATATATATATATATATATATATATATATACACATACATATGTATATGTATATATATATATATATATATATATATATATATATATATATACGTATATAATGTTGTTCACCTAAAGGCTAGGAACATATGAAAGACTGGCTGTACTAGGTGATGTAGACGCAAAAGTAGGTTACAGAGAAAACGGGGCCATTGTTGGTATGATTTGAGTTCTTAGAAATAATGTGAGTGGATTAATGGAAAAAAGAAATTTAGTGAAGAAGAATGTGTCATTGAGATGATATAGTCAGATAATGTGATTGATCTTGTAATGGTATGAATTAGGATGAATATGATAGTTTAAAAGAGAGAGAGAGAGAGAGAGAGAGAGAGAGAGAGAGAGAGAGAGAGAGAGAGAGAGAGAGAGAGAGAGAGAGAGAATTCAAAGTTTAACCCAATCTATATGTAGTAGAAACGTTAAGAGGAATTAAAATATTCAATTATGGAATCAAGCTGCGTTTTCATATATATAGTAATTGGGAGAGTGACCAGTTTCCTTCAAAAATAAGTCAGAGAACATGATAATCTTTATAAATGTCTTTAATGTCTTCTTTATGGATTTCTAAGCAAATCTTTATCAATAAATTTCTAGGACTAACAGCTTTTCGTTGTCCCCATTTGATAATGGCATCTATTTACAACTTGGAAGGACTAGCGGGTGTTAGAAAGGGAGAGGTCCACGACCCTAGTGAATGTGAGCCTAGTAGGCCAA
>NC_090760.1:69151636-69154136 GCF_036898095.1 Palaemon carinicauda | reverse complement strand
CGAATGCCCCAATTATAATAACTTGAGGAATAGATATTTGTTTGAGGCTTGAGGTGAGGGTGGCAGGTTCATCCTTGCCAAGAATTTTGGACATGATGTGTCCTACTATGCAAGTGGCATTTCTAGATTTATTTCAAAAGCATGTCTTCCAAACTACTTAACTTTTATAATGACATTCATGGTTTTAATTGAATATTCTTTAATATTTTTATATATATAAACTAAATGATATCGGCGTCAATGACCTTAGATGTCAGGATACCTGAAAACTTTAAATCGATCAATCAATCCTTGTTAGAGCGATTTACTTTAAACGTTTAGAGTTTTTATGATAATGTCTAACTTATTTTTGAATTCATTTACCGTGTTACTTTTCACTACATCCGCTGGAAGTCTGTTCCATGTATTTGCTATTTTGCATGTAAAGTAATTACCACATTGAGTGGTATTGTATCTTTTCCATTCCAGTCTGTATCCGTTACCTCTGAACTGATTTGTGCTAAGCGTGAATGGATTATTGTAATCTACATTTGTTATTCCTTTAAGAATTTTAAATGCCTCTATTAACTGTCCTCTTAGTCGTCGAGTTTGTAGATCAAATAAATTCAAACTCTCCATCCTTCGTCTATATCCAAATTGTCTTAGTGTTGGAACTAGTTTGGAGAGAGAGAGAGAGAGAGAGAGAGAGAGAGAGAGAGAGAGAGAGAGAGAGAGAGAGAGAGAGAGAGAGAGAGAGAGAGAGAGAGAGAGTTATAACACAGACATATAATTCATAATTCAGTTATACGTCTCTCATTTCTATTTTCATTCTAAATTGTGTCCTCTTTTCCTTTAAAAATGAAAGGAATGCAAACATTAGATTGCCCCTCCCGTCGGCTTCATATGAAATTATAATAAAACATGTATCCGTGAACACAGAGTAAACTTGAATTTCAGTCGGACTTCCTGAAATCTGCCATCTTTGATATTTCATGATTTATTTTCATAGAGTTCATGAGTCCAAATATTTAGGAACTTTCACTTCAAAGAGAGTAACTCTTATTATATTACATTCCTTTTCTTGCATTCTAAAGTAGTATAGATTTTGATCTCATATCCTTGACTCATCCATGATTCAGCAGCTTGAGTAGGAATAGGGCAGAGACTATTTTTTTGTTGTTTGTTAACGGACCTATTCCTGTTAGGAACAATATATGTACGAATGTTTATATAATTATATATAAAATTATATATGTATTAAAGGTATATAATCATATAATTATATTAAGCATTCCAATTTCAGTACATGAATTCACTTACGTAATTTGGTATGAAAGCAATCCATGCAGTATATGCACTTCTTGGTTAATACTCTTGCAAGATGATGACGTCACTGAAAGCTGCTGTCAATTCTTGTTGATTTTCATAGGTTGCACATCAGATTAGATTCTTCTCAACCCAAGGGGTTAACTACTGCACTGTAATTATTCAGTGGCCACTTTCCTCTCGGCAAGGGTAGAAGAGACTCTACCTATGGTAAGCTGCTCTTCTAGGCCACTCCAAAATCAAACCATTGTTCTCTGGTCTTGTGTAGTGCCATAACCTCTGTAGCATGGTCTTCCACTGTTTTGGGTTAGTGTTCTCTTGCTTGAGGGTACTCTCGGGCACACTTTTTATTGTTTCTTTTTCTCTTGTGTTTTTGAAGTTTCTTTAGTTTATATATGAAAAATCTATTTTAATATTGTTACTGTTCTTACAATATTTTATTTTGATTGTTCATTACTTATCTTTGTAGTTTATTTATTTCCTTGATTCTCCACAGGAATATATTTCCTTGTTGGAGCTCTTGGGCTTATAGAATCTTGTTTTTCACCTAGGGTTGTAACTTAGCCAGTAATAATAATGATTATGATAAACAACAATGAGTTATTTAAGATCTTTATCAAATGTTGTGTTCATTGGCTGTGTGACCTTTAATATAGACATAATTGTGTATCTTTTGTACTTTTTGCAATTTCAATTGAAACCCTTGAGACAGGTTATCGATGATACGTTCTGTTGCAGGAAAGGAACTTACCCCTCGGATAGTTCATATGATCCTGGAACTCTTTAGTTTTATAAGAAATGACTCTATTCAACTTTAATGTGTGTAATATGCTTGCTCTAAAAAAAGTTATAAAAGCTTGATCTTATATTCCTATACTAATACTTTTTACTCGGGTAAAATTTAGTGAGCAAGACGCCAAATAAGGACACAAAGTCCATCAGTATTACTTTGAATACTGTAATATTACACATCCAGGAGACTTATGTCCTCAGGAGACGTCGAAGGCGGCTCCGGAATGAGGCAATTAACGGTGCAAGAATCGGAGGTTATTAGGACATTAACGCTTTCCTCGAAGTATTAACCCCGCGAAGGACAATAAATGGCTAATATCCTCGGTGGGGGAGGACTCCCTTGAGAGGAATTAATTACCTTCCGAGGTGTTGGATCTTCGCTAATTTAATCCCTGAGGATTTC
>NC_090760.1:69126636-69129136 GCF_036898095.1 Palaemon carinicauda | reverse complement strand
TTTAGATCAATACTTCTCTATTCATCATCTCCTACATTACGCTTCATAGTCGTCAGCCATGTAGGCCTGGGTCTTACAACTCTTCTAGTGCCTTGTGGAGCCCAGTTGAAAGTTTGCTGAACTAATGTCTGTTGGGGAGTGCGAAGAGCATGCCCAAACCATCTCCATCTACCCCACATAATGATCTCATCCACATAAGGCACTCGAGTAATCTCTCTTATAGTTTCATTTCTAATCCTGTCCTGTCATTTAACTCAAAGTATTATTCTGAGGGTTTTGTTCTTAAATATACAAAATCTGTTAGATGAAGTTTCATTTTCATACCATGACTCATGTCCATAGTGTAACATCGATCTCACTAAACTGATATATATCATGATTTTTATATGTAATTTCAGGCGATTTGATTTCCCAATTTTACTTAACCTAGCCATTGTCTGATCTGCTATTGTCAATCTTTCATTAAACTCAAATTCTAAAGATCCTGTATTAGAGATCATAGTTAATGAATATTTAAATGACACCACCTCATCAGTGCTTTCTCCTTCCAATGATATTTCATCTTCCATTGCATATCCTGTTCTCATCATCTTTCTTTTTTCTATTTATCTTGAGCCCAACCTCATGTGATATTTCATGCATTCTGGTAAGCAAGCATTGCAAATCCTGTGGTGTTCTGCTAATAAAGACAGCGTCATCAACATAATCTATGTCAACTAATTTCCTGTTTCCAATCCATTCCAATCCTTCTCCACCATACCCTACTGTTTTATGCATTAAAAAATCCATGAGGATAAAAAAAACAAAGGGGACAACACATTCCCTTGGAGTACTCTACTGTTCACTGGAAATTCGTTTGCTAGGACTCCACTAACAATAACCTTGCATTTGCCATGCTTGTGAACGGACTTAATCAAATTTACATATTTAAGAGGAACTCCACAATAACGCAGGACTCTCCACAAAATTGGCCGGTGCACACTATCAAAGGCTTTTTCATAGTCCAGAAATGCCATCAAAAGTGGATTTCTATATTCTACGCATTGATGTACCACATTTCATAAAATAAAAGTTTGATCAGTATAACTTCTACCTTTTCTAAATCCTGCTAGTTCATCTCTCAACTTTTCGTCAGTCTTTCTCTCCAGTCTCTTTAGAATAAGCATACTATATATTTTCATGACAACTGACGTAAGTGTTATACCTCTGTAATTATTGCAATCAGATTATTTTTTTCACCAACACTCCTAGCCCGCATTCATCAAGTTTGGCCTCTTCGTGCTACATTCTACGAAAAAAAAAAAAAAAAAAAAAACTTGTAAGTAATCTGGGAGTCACTTCATTTCGGCCAATATCATCTCGGTAGTTATTCCATTGTATCCAGGGGTTTCCATCTTTTGAGTTTTTTTAATGATAGCTTCGACTTCAAACATATTGAATTCATTCATGGGCACATCAAGGTATTCCTCAGCTTCAGGTATATCAATCAAATTATTCCCTTCATATCTCCTATTCATGACCTCAATAAAGTGTTCCATCCAACGTTGCCTTTCTTCATCTTTTGTTGTTATAAGAGATCCATCTATTTTTTTGGATGGGCATATGCTTACTCTTCTTTGCTCTCGAAGATTTCATTAATAATTCTATGAAAAATTCTTACACCATAGACACTCCCTGGATTCATAGCTTTGTCAGCCTTATCTGCTTTACTGTCTAAACATTCTCTCCAGTTATTCCTAGCTTTTCTTTTGACCCCACTATCAGTACTGGAATACTTAGCATGCTCAATCTTGTAATTTTCATTACTTTCTAGAAAACATTCAACAATCAATTTTTGTCTTTGTCTTCTTTTTATAGTATCCCAAGTATCATTCGATATCCATGGCTTTATCCTCGTAACTGTTTGTCCCAAGACTTCACTACCAACTGACTGATATATATTCTTAATATCACCATTTTCCATTAATTCTGCTCTTCGTCTCTTAAGGTCTCTAAACTGGAAGTAGATTCCTACATTCAATTGCAAATGTTTCCCTGTGCTCTTCTTCTGAAAGCTTAGCTATATCAAGCCTATATATTCTATCTTCCTTTTTGTTGTGTGCTTTCAGTTTTAATTTCAGTGTGGCAATGAGGAGCTGGTGATCACTACCAATATTGGCACCGCTATAGTTTCTTACATTTCTCAGAGTCCTCCTTCTCTCTCTATTAATAGTTATGTGATCGATTTGATTTTTTTAATTGCCACATGGTAAAGTCCATGTATATTTGTGGATGTCCTTGTTCTTGAATAGAGTACCTCCAATAAAAAGTGTTTGTTGAACAAAAACTTGTAAAAAAAGTGCTCCATTCTCATTTGCAACTTCGCCAAGACCCTCAACTTTAGCATTGAAGTTACCAATCACAATTTTCATATCTCTCTCGGGATCTCATTTATTACACTTTGCAGTTCTTCATAGTATTCAGTTTTCCTTTCTTCAAGAGAATCATTTGTTGGTGCATA
>NC_090760.1:69117385-69122385 GCF_036898095.1 Palaemon carinicauda | reverse complement strand
CATACGTATAAGAAAAGCAAAAGGAACTAGTCCAGGATCATCCGTAAAGATGGAATTTTATTGACAGAATATGCCTTATTTAACTTTAGCCTGTTTGACTTTCCAATCATATTTGGCAAATAAAAGTTGTTCCTAGTATAGCTCTGGCAATTTCCTGCTCTGCTAAATTACATCTCCTCTTTAATCGATTTTCCTTTTCCTCTTCCTTATTTATCCCCTTTCCCTCCTCTTCCTTATCTTATTCTTTAAGTTTCCCTCGATTATTGATCAGGAAAGCTGACTTCCAGGTAAGGACAACCACTAATTAACCCAATGATCCCCAACTTTGCCTTTTTAATGAACGACGAAAGAATATGTAAACAACACCGGGACAATAGCCACTCCGTAGAAGTAGGTATCACGGGAGAGAGTAGAAGGTTTTGTGAGAAAAGGATCGGGTCACGCACAGATGCACACACATACATACATGCAGTTGATGAGGGTACTTTTTTTTCCAATATAATAAGGAACAGGGATGGAAGAGATTATATTTTTTAATGAGAGAGAGAGAGAGAGAGAGAGAGAGAGAGAGAGAGAGAGTATTCTGGTGTGATAACATAAGATGAAGATGAAAAAAATATGACAATAATATAGCAGAGAGAGAGAGAGAGAGAGAGAGAGAGAGAGAGAGAGAGAGATATGAAGTAATATAGAGACAGAGCGTGAGAGAGATGACAGTAATATAGCAGACAGAGAAACAGACAGACTTAGAACATCCGGGCATCGTAATCTAGTTTTATAACTAGATTTTTTTCTTGTTTTTGATAATGATGATAAAAAGTGGAAACAATTTCTCCTATATAATAATGAACATATGTCTGGCTATATTTATCATCATCATCAGCCGTTACAAGTCCACTGGAGAATAAAGGCCTCAGACATGGCCTTCCACATACGTCCGTCTATGGTCTTTCTATGCCTGTTCACACCCGCAAAATTTTCTTAGATCGTCAATCCGTCGTCTTCTCTTCCTTCCCCTGCTTCTTTTGCAATCTCTAGGAACACATTTTGCTATTTATAATGTCCATCTATTATCTGTTATTCTAATTACATGTCCTGCACATGTCCATTTCTTTTATTTACACTTTGTTAGAATGTCCTCTACTTTAATTGTTATTCCCATCAGTATTCTTTGAATT
This sequence comes from Palaemon carinicauda, assembly GCF_036898095.1. Classification (NCBI taxonomy): domain Eukaryota; kingdom Metazoa; phylum Arthropoda; class Malacostraca; order Decapoda; family Palaemonidae; genus Palaemon; species Palaemon carinicauda. The sequence goes on along the minus strand of NC_090760.1, from coordinate 69,121,207 downwards.
ATAACTAGCTTATGTTATTTGGCTTCAAGATTTTGATACATATGTTAATGCTATATATACAGTATATATATATATATATATATATATATATCTTTCTTCGTGGCCAAGTGGATTAGTCACTGTCTATACAAGCTTGCCGACCAGGGTTCGATTCCCGGCCGGACCCAAGCTCTTGTCTTTGTGTGATTTCGCCTGGGGCTCTTGTCGTTAAGAGAATCCAGACATTAATGTATCAAAAATATATATGGCTTATTTGAATATATATATATATATATATATATATATATATACATATTTCTGGTCACGCTTATCTCTGCATCCCTTGGGTAGTAGGGAGAGGAGTATGCATGTTTGTGTGTGCACTTGTAAAAATCCTGGAATAAATTTTCTCAAGTAATTACCTTTTTAAAAACGGATATATTGACGTAAATGAGTGATATTACGGTCACCAAACGTAAAAGATAATAGCAAAGTAGGGTAAAAATACGGTCGCCTCTATTTTACTGAAGTACGGCTGAAAACAGTATATTTTTACGTAGAAGTTCCTATTAAAATTAATTTTTTTTTAAAACTGTGTATAATTATTTAGCTGTCATTTTTTGATGGGTCGCGTACATTAGTGCTAAAATATTGTTGGAACATATTTATACATACTGTATATGAACAAATTCACGAATACATATATACACGCATACATAGATACGAAAAATTTCTTTAATACTTTGGATACATTTCCTTTTCCTTTATTCTCTATCTATCTATCTATCTATATATATCTGTCCATCACCTCTGTAAGTACATTGATTCTGTAGGTTAAGTTTATCATTTTGTGTCCATTCTTTTTGTCTAGACATCTATTCTTCTCTATCTATCTAACTATCTATCTATCTATCTATCTGCCTATCTGTCTATCTATCTATGTATAGCTATCTATCTATCTCTATCTATTCGCCTATATATCAATCTATCTATTCAGGTTTTATCTATCTATTGTTTTCTTCTCAGTATTTGCATCAATTATGTAAGTTTAAGTTAATGCTTCCCTGTTCACTCTCACCCTTTCTTAATTATATATCTATGTATCTATCTACCTATCTATATATCTAGCCATCTATTTTTTTATCTATTACCTATATTCATTCATCTATTTACCCTTTTCCTCTCCTCTTTCTATTCCATCCCCATGATCACCCATCATCACCTTCGTGACAGATAACTCCCTCATTAAAATGATGAGTTTGTTAATGCGACCTCATTATCTCCTCTTTCTGTCTATCAACCCAGACTCTCCCCCCCCCCCAGCCAACTTCCCCCCCCCCTCTCCCATCCCACAATTCCCTCATTTACCCCCCACACCTTAATTAGCAATAATTACTGCCTATGCTCGTTACTCTTAGTATACTGATTTTTTTTTTAATTGGAAATATGATTTTTTATGTCATAGTGGGTTGTCAGGTTGAAATTTGAAATAATGAAGTTTGTGACTTTCGGTATTTTTTATTTTTCTTATTTTGGTGTTAAAATTCAACTAGCCGAGCTCTATTAAAGGCTAGTTAAGCTGTGTTATTGGTATAATGAAGTTTGTGACTTTCGGTATTTTTTTATTTTTTTTTTTATTTTGGTGTTAAAATTCAACTAGCCGAGGTCTATTAAAGGCTAGTTAAGCTTTGTTTATGTTATGCTAGTTATGTTTTGTTATTGGTATATTAATAAAGCTTTGTTATTGTTAATAATATATTAGGCTAGTGAATGAAATGGCTGATATTAACTGATAATGATTGTAGTTATTGGGTTTGGTAATAAATATTTTGTTCTTAAAACTCAACTAGTCGAGCTCTGTTATAGGCTAGTTTAGCTTTGTTATCGGTAATAATATGTTGTTAGTGAATGAAATGGCTGATATTACTAACTGATAATGATTGTAGCTCTTGAGTTTGGCAATAGATATTTTGTTGTTCAAACTCAACTCTTCGAGCTCTGTTATTGGCTAGTTTAGCTTTGTAACTGAATGTGAATGTAGTTGATAATATGGTTAGTTATAGTTAATGAACGATAATATTAATAATTGACTATAATTGTATTTGAATTGTAGTTTTCTTGTTAAAACTCTTTTAACCGAGCTTTGTTATAGGCTAATTAAGCTTTGTTATTGAATTCGAATTTAGTTAATAAATTGCTATGTTATATAGTTAATGAAATGAACAAGGGTTGTGGTAGCCGATGTGGTAACGTCCCTGACTGTTGAACGCCAGACGGTATTGAGTCCTGCTCAAACTCGTTAGTTCCTTTGGTCGCTGCAACAATCACCATCCTTGTGAGCTAAGGATGGCGGGTTTGGGGGAGCCTATAGGTCTATCTGTTGAGTCATTAGTAGCCATTGCCTGGCCCTCCCTGGTCCTAGCGTAGGTGGAGAGTGGGCTTGGGCGCTGATCAAATGTATATATGGTCAGTCCTCTAGGGCATTGTCTTGCTTGATTGGGCAATGTCACTGTCCCTTGCCTCTACCATTCGTGAGCGACCTTTAAGCCTTTAAATGGAGAGAAAGAAACATCGAGGAAGATAGAAAGAAACAGAAACAGTTGCTGAAAGATATGTGGAAGGAATCCGTGGGCCAAAGCACTAAGTCTATTTCCACCATCTGATCAAATTTGGCAGTCCCAGAATTTCACCCAACCCCCTTGACGTCAGAGGTCTTGGGACGGGATTCCTTAGCAGGTGGAGGTGAAGTGAAGGGAAATGAGAAGATAAAAGAAAATGAGGAGAAGAAGATCGAAAGGGGGAGTAGAAGTAGGGGGTACAGAAGAAGAATGGCAGAAGAAAATGGAGATAAAGTATAAGATGAAAAGCTGAAAGAAAAGAAAAGAAGAAAAAAAGAAAGAAAGGGGAGAAGGAAAAGAAGAATGACATAAAGGGTAAGCATAATCAGAAAAAAAAGAAGAACGAAAGGAGAGACGAAAGAGGGGGAGAAGAAGAAAAAGAGGAAAGAAGGGAGAGAAGAAAAAGAAGAACAAAATAGGAAAAGAAGAAGAAGAAGAAGAAGAACGAAAGTGGAGAAAAACGAGGAGAAGAAGAATAAGGAGACGTGAAAGATGGTCAACAAGACGAAAAAAGGTGTAGGGAATAAGAGACAGATGTGAGTAATAGCTAGTCTAAATAAAGAAGGAACAAAAATAAATGAAAAAAGAAGTATTATAAAAAAATGAATAGAAAAACATCAGGATAATCTGTATGTAAATAGGAAGAAAGAGACTTCGATAAAAAAGTAGAGAAACGAAAGAAACATTAATAAATAAAATAGATTTCGGATATAAAAAAGTGAAGGAGAAAAGACTAGGAAAAAAGGCTATGCCATTACCCGCTACAATATCAACGTCGTTACCTTTGTAACGGCTCCTCGTAAGCACATACGCTGCAGCGTAAATGTCAACAAACTTGGACATGAGATGGCTCTGTAATGAATTTCTATCCACCCTTCCCCTCCCCCTTTCCAAAACCCCCTACCCCTTCCCCGCAACAACCCCCGCCCCCCTTTTTCTCTCATACTTGGAATGGAGGATTTTATGAAAGAGAGAGAGAGAGAGAGAGAGAGAGAGAGAGAGAGAGAGAGAGATTTAAGGAAAATACAAGGTAAATATTGAGAGATTTTATGAAAACACAAGGCAAAGAGAGAGAGAGAGAGAGAGAGAGAGAGAGAGAGAGAGAGAGATTTTATGAAAACAAGGCAAAGAGAGAAATTTTATGAAAACACAAGGCAAAGAGAGAGAGTGAGAGAGAGAGAGATTTTATGAAAACACAAGGCAAAGAGAGAGAGAGAGAGAGAGA
>NC_090760.1:69104885-69109885 GCF_036898095.1 Palaemon carinicauda | reverse complement strand
AATTTGATAATATTATATAATATTTTCAGGTTTATCATTTTGGTAGTTTTATGATTTTATACAGATTAATGTTAGATGATTTGTCTACCCCGTCCAGTGGCTGCTATTCAACTATCACCTCTCTCTCTCTCTCTCTCTCTCTCTCTCTCTCTCTCTCTCTCTCTCTCTCTCTTATCTGCCCTTTCCTTACAAAAGGTCTCGAGCACCACATTATAATGAAAAAAAATTAGCAGATAACAGACGCTTCCAAAGAAATTCATATCTTTTGAATCTATACAAAAGAATAAAAATCTTTAATTATATTTGAAAAGAATCTTTTAAGGATATCTTGAATAGACAGAACACACAGTGTATATAACTGAAATTATCTTCAAAACAAAAGGATCTAGACAATAGAAAGAAAGTGCCCTGGGTGGGAGGAGTCTCAAAACTCAGTATTCAGTTGTTGAAGCGAAAGGCAGGTGGTGCAAGAGGGAAAAAGGCGTCTTGTACGCACACCATGAATATTAAGACTCGATAGAGCCTTAGTTTCAGTAGTAATATAAAGCAAATTCAAGTGGGGGAAAGCAGTCAACATTTGATTTTATTTAAGAAAATGCAGGCACAAAACCATTCAGAAATGCTAGAAGTGCAATAAATTGTATTTCTTTTTGTTATTTATCATTAAATAAATCCACTGAAAATTATTAAAGATAACAATTATTGCTAAACATTTTAAATCCACATTTCTATTTATTTATTACTAGCTAAGGTACAACCCTTAATTGGAAAAGCAGGATGCTATAAGCCTAAGGGCTCCAACAGGGAAAATAGCCCATTGAGGAAAGGAAATAAGGAAATAAATAAGCTACAAGAAAAGTAATTAGCAATTAAAATAAAATATTTTAAGAAAAGTAACAACATTAAAATAGATGTTTCATATATAAACCATAAAAATAAAAAACAATAGGAAGAGAAATAAGATAGAATTGTGTGCCTGAGTGTACCCTCAAACAAGAGAACTCTACTCCAAGACTGGAAGACCATGGTACAGAGGCTATGACACATAGATGAATATATGTGGTAATATTAAGTATCGCAAGAATCATTTAGAACAATGATGGCTTTGTAAAAGAATTATAATTTTTTTTTTTATCTTTATGTCATATGAAGATATCTTCGAGTCGAATTTATCTTCAGGATTCTTTGAATTCTTGAATATTATCTTATTCGATATATGTAAGAAAATGTTCCCTTTCTTGATGCCTTTGTTATCATTTAACAAGAATTCCACCTCCTACTAATATCTTTCTATCTCTCTATCCATCTCCCTATCGGATTTAAGTGTGGCCTTTATTCACTGGATAGTTAATTGATGTATCCTAATTATTAAATAAAAAAAATGAGCTGGATGGAACACACACTCTCTCTCTCTCTCTCTCTCTCTCTCTCTCTCTCTCTCTCACAAACACTTCAAAATGAGGAAAACTCTCACTTTAAAATAAGCAAAACTCTCATTTTAAAATGAGAAAAATTAACTTCTAAACGAGCATAACTCACTCTCTCTCTCTCTCTCTCTCTCTCTCTCTCTCTCTCTCTCTCTCTCTCTCTTCAAAACGAGCAAAACTTAGTATACAGCAACAGACGTAACCACCTCTTATTTCACAAATCCAAATATCCTCCCACCGCGACTTCTCAAGGGAACAGTTTTGTTAGGAAATCACCTCTTCAAGGTCATGCAATTGCTATCATTTCGCTCCTGAATATGGCAAATAACGTCCTTCCTACTGAGAGAAACCCAATATAACACGCTGGGCTCCATATTTAGTCTCTGTTTTGCGGCAAACACCCGTCTTCTTCCAGCTCACTCCCCGCAACTTCGTCTGATGTTTTGGCGCGCGGGTATCGTACTTCGTCTCATATTTTGGCGGCGAAAAGACCCGCGCGTGGGTATCGTACATTCTTCCAATTAATTCTCGTTGATGAGACAGGTTGTCTGTGAGGTGGTGTGTGGCGGGGGGAAGAAGGTGGGAGGGTGGGGGGCAAGGCTGTTGGTGGTATAGCGGGTATGGTTTGCTTCTAGATTCTTCGATAAGGGAACAAATAGTTGGGTGTTCTTCCGTTCACTTTTGGAGAGATAGATAATTACAGATAGGTGTTATAATGAAATGGATAGTTGTGTGTACATATATATATATATATATATATACATATATATATATATATATATATATATACATATGTATATACATACATACATACCCCTTTATGAGTGGGGATACCTTAACGTGGTGAAAGGGTTGGCGCATTCCCATGATCAGCAATCTGTACTAGTCAAGGCCACCTATGCTATGTTGATATGTAGTGAGCACTCAGACGAAAATATCCCACCATCACCAATCAGCACTGGCCTGCTTGGTGATGGAAGCTGGTCAAACCCTATACATGAAAAAGGAAATATCTGAAGCCTTTGTTCTGTAGTGGACTAGAAACGGCAGCATTTGTTGTTTCATAAATAGATATTAATCATCACAAAATGATGTGAGTGATAAAAATAAGAGTGCATTTGTTGTAGGTTTGAAGTTATGGCTTAAGGAAAAGCATTGTGCGAGGTAGGTGAAATGGCTGATGAACGCAGAGGGCACTGCTCTGATTGTGGACATTTAAGAGAAGCTGCAGAAGCTAGTAAAAGATTTTGAGAAGACAAAGGAAATCCTAACAAAGTGGTAATGAGATTAATGGTAAATGAGGATGACACAGTAAAGAATTATATTTTAGATAGTAGAGGAAAAGAAGTAGATTCACACAAGGATGCGGGTGTAAACATAATGAACAAAATAGGAGAAGTATAATAGTTAGTCGGTTGGGTACAGATAATAATTGAAAGCGTTGAGCTCTGAAGAGTTGAATCGATCTTGCGTCAGAAACGTGGTTTAGCATATTTGAAAGGATTGATCAGGGTACTTATAGGTGGTTTGGTCATGTGGAATGAATGGAGACAGGCGTAGCGCAAGAAATAGAAAGGGTTGGATAAACGATGTGAAAGACATATTAGAAAGAAATGGACTTGGTATCCGGGTAACAAAGGATGGTGCATGCTATAAGCAGGAATGACAAAGTGTGGGACAGTGGATTCAACAGGCTAATTATGAGCTATTTGAAAAATATTCTTCAAGTGGTTCATTCACTATTCAGCCGTGAAGGGAAGAATGGGAATATGACTGATTTGTAATTTAAAGAGTTAAGAAAATAATATATATATATATATATATATATTGTGTATATATTATATATATATATATATATATATATATCATCATCATCATCATCATAACAAAGGCCTCAGACATATCCTTCCACTTGCCTCTGCTTATCGTCTTTCTGTGCCAGTCCACACCCGCAAACTTTCCTAATTCATCAATCCATTGTCTTCTCTTCTTTCATCTCTGCTTCGTTTGTTTACAATCTCGAGGGACCCGCTTTGTCATTCTAAATTTCCATCTGTTGTCTCTTATTCTCATTATATGTCCTGCCCATGTCCATTTCTTTTTCTTACGTGTTGTTGAAGTATCCTCTAATTAAGTTTGCTTTCTTATCCATGATGCTCTTTTCTGTCTCTGTGTTATTCCCATCATTATTTTTCCATTGCTCTTTGAGTTGTAAATAGCTTATGTTCTAAGGCTTTAACAAGGCTTCACGTTTCTGATAAGTTAATACTGGTATGACCATCTCATTAAATTCTTTTCTTTTTAGAGAAAGTGGCATTTTACTGTTCATAATCTCATTTTGTTTACCAAAATCTCTCCATAGCATGCTTATTCTTCTTTTGATATCAGTATCGTGCCCTGGGAAAACACTTACTGTCTGTACTAAGTACGTATATTCATTGTCTTTCTGCCTTTTCATTGAACATTATCCTAGTTTTACTCATATTCATTTTCAGTCCTACATTTCTGCTTTCTCTCTTCAAAACTTCTGTCATCTTTGTTATTCCTCCTATGATTCGCTTAAGACAACTAAGTCATTTGCAAATATTAAGTTGTTAAGGTATTCCTCATTAATATCAATTCCCACATTTTCTCAATCTAAATTCTTAAAAACTTCTTCTAGGCATGCTGTGAATAATTTAGGAGAGATGAGCTCTCCCTGTCTGACTCCTTTCTGAGTGAGATTACCTGAACGTGGTGAAAGGGTTTGCGTATCGCCATGATCAGCAAAGCTGTACTAGTCAGGGCTACCCATACAAGGTTGGTTTACTGTGAGCGATCAGACTTAAGTCTCCAACCATCACCCATCTGCAGTTGGCATCATGGTGATAAAACAACTGGCCAAACTCAGATATGACTAAGGACATGTCTGAAGCCTTTGTCGTGCAGTGGACTAGAAACTGCTCCTTTTGTTGTTGTTATAATATATATGTAGGCTATATATATATATATATATATGTGTGTGTGTGTGTGTGTGTGTATGTGTGTGTGTATACATAGATATACATATATAGATATGTATATATACATATATATATACTGTATATATATATAAATATGTATATATATACATATATATGTGTGTATATATACATATATATATATATATGTGTGTATATATATATATATATGTGTGTGTGTGTGTGTGTATACTGTATATATAAATAAATAAATCTATATATACTATATATATACAGTATATATATATATATATATATATACATATACATATTTATATTGAGAGAAAGCTGAAAAATATATCCTTTTCTCCCACGCTTACTTTCCTTTTTTTATACCTTATTGTGAGGCAGCGCTGACCAGAGGCAAGTCCCAGAGCTGAGACGAACTTCGGTCACTTCTTTTCATGTTACGAACAAACTATACTCTAGGGACTACACTGGTTCCACGAAAACATTCTCTCTCTCTCTCTCTCTCTCTCTCTCTCTCTCTCTCTCTCCCTAACAGCAGGGTGGCCCCAAGAAATGATAATACAATGATGACTTCCCATTCCCATTCACACTTGGACACAAAACT
>NC_090760.1:69097385-69099885 GCF_036898095.1 Palaemon carinicauda | reverse complement strand
TTATATATATATATATTTTCTGAAATCAGCTTTATGTTAGAAAATGGTACATAGATGAAGATTAAAAACGTTCAAGCAAAATATTTTGTGAGAACATTTAAGAGAATACCTTTGTGAGAACTTTTATGAAAATGTTCTAGGGAAAACATTGAATAGAAAACATTTGTGAAAACATTATATAGACAATATTTGTGAAACCGTTCAAGAAAAACGTTTTAGTGGAAACATTTGTGAAAATATTCAAACAAAAAAGTTCAAAGATGTGTGAAAACGTTCAGAAGAAGATATTTGTGAAAGCATTCAAGTGAAAATGTTCAAGAAAACGTTTAAATGGAACAATTTATGAAGACATGCATGCAAAAAAAAAGCTCAAACATTTGTATAAACGTTTAATAGAAGATATTTGTAGAAACATTCAAGTGAAAATGTTCGAGAAAAAAAGCGTTCACGAGATAACTTTGTGAACACGTTCGTGAAACCGTTCAAGAGGAAACGTTCATGAAAACGTTCAAGTAGAAACGCCTGATCAGAAGCCATGTCCGGCGTCGACATGTAAACAAACCCTATGATTAATATATCTTTGTTTTGGCATCAGCTGACCTGAAAACAATCTAGCTTTCTCTGGTCAGTATTTATTCTTATTCTCTCTCTCTCTCTCTCTCTCTCTCTCTCTCTCTCTCTCTCTCTCGTATACATACATATATTGTATACACTCTCTCTCTCTCTCTCTCTCTCTCTCTCTCTCTCTCTCTCTCTCTCTCTTGTATACTGTACATATATATATATATTGTATACACACACACTCTCTCTCTCTCTCTTTCTCTCTCTCTCTCTCTCTCTCTCTCTCTCGTATACATACATATATTGTATACATACTTATATATGTGTGTGTGCGTGTGTGTATACACTAGTATACGCGATCCGTCAAAATTGACAGTTAACAATTTAGATATTTTTTGCACAAACACACACGCACCCCCTCTCATCTGGGTATGACTACTCCCTTTCCCCCTACCCGAGGGACAGGGTGAATCCAGCGTGAACGGAAAGTAATATATATATATATAATATAATATATTATATATATATATATTTTCTGAAATCAGCTTTATGTTAGAAAATGGTACATAGATGAAGATTAAAAACGTTCAAGCAAAATATTTTGTGAGAACATTTAAGAGAATACCTTTGTGAGAACTTTTATGAAAATGTTCTAGGGAAAACATTGAATAGAAAACATTTGTGAAAACATTATATAGACAATATTTGTGAAACCGTTCAAGAAAAACGTTTTAGTGGAAACATTTGTGAAAATATTCAAACAAAAAAGTTCAAAGATGTGTGAAAACGTTCAGAAGAAGATATTTGTGAAAGCATTCAAGTGAAAATGTTCAAGAAAACGTTTAAATGGAACAATTTATGAAGACATGCATGCAAAAAAAAAAGCTCAAACATTTGTATAAACGTTTAATAGAAGATATTTGTAGAAACATTCAAGTGAAAATGTTCGAGAAAAAAAGCGTTCACGAGATAACTTTGTGAACACGTTCGTGAAACCGTTCAAGAGGAAACGTTCATGAAAACGTTCAAGTAGAAACGCCTGATCAGAAGCCATGTCCGGCGTCGACATGTAAACAAACCCTATGATTAATATATCTTTGTTTTGGCATCAGCTGACCTGAAAACAATCTAGCTTTCTCTGGTCAGTATTTATTCTTATTCTCTCTCTCTCTCTCTCTCTCTCTCTCTCTCTCTCTCTCTCGTATACATACATATATTGTATACACACACACACTCTCTCTCTCTCTCTCTCTCTCTCTCTCTCTCTTGTATACTGTACATATATATATTGTATACATACACACTCTCTCTCTCTCTCTCTCTCTCTCTCTCTCTCTCTCTCGTATACATACATATATTGTATACATACTTATATATGTGTGTGTGCGTGTGTGTATACACTAGTATACGCGATCCGTCAAAATTGACAGTTAACAATTTAGATATTTTTGCACAAACACACACGCACCCCCTCTCATCTGGGTATGACTACTCCCTTTCCCCCTACCCGAGGGACAGGGTGAATCCAGCGTGAACGGAAAGTAATATATATATATATATATATATGTATGTATATATATATATATATATATATACTTATATATCTAGACATTTACTCTTTATTATGAAGGGGATATGTATATATATATATATATATATGTGTGTATACATATATATATATATATATACATATACATAGCCAAACATTTTATCTTTATTATAAAGGGGCATATATATATATGTATATATATGTATATATATATATATATATATATGTATGTATGTATATACATATGATGTGTGTATTGATTTACATATCTTATGTTTAAGTACATTTTTTTTTAATTAATTCATCTGTATAATTTTCCCCACTTTTTCTCTATACTCTCCACTACTAAATTGTCGATCACTATCTATTTATCTTTATATCATTCGATTT